>NW_015389959.1:28704-58460 GCF_001527695.2 Protobothrops mucrosquamatus
CAAAGATGAATGATAGACCTCATCTTTAACTCCAAGATCCATATATGACTTGCTACTTATCTTCCAAATTGACTGGTAGTTGAACGATAGTCAAATGCAAGTATAACTCTTCTTTTATATCTACGGTATAGCCGGAATAATTTTAATCATTAAAACCTATTTTAGAAATCTTCAACTCTGATAATAAAATATTAATCAATACATGTTCTTTCTGCACACCAATTAGTATCTTTTTCAGCTCATTTTAAAAAATCTGCTTGATATCTACTGCATGCTAAATTATAGCTAATTTATTTTGTGTTCATAATTGTGTCCAGCTTTAATTTCCAGGTTTCACTTGGCTTCACCTCAAAGTTCTTCATCAGAGGCTTCTATATTTTATTTAGACCCATACAAATACTGCTTTCAGGGAAAGAATTGGTTACTTTCCATATCACAGCCAATGTTTTGTTATTCTTAAGATGTTGCTTCAGCTTTTTAGCATTTCAAGTAATAATCCTTTTGATGTGGTCCAGGGATAATTTATAACACAAACTGCCATAGGTGCAGAAACTGCACATAAAGAAACAGCAGGTGATTAACAGTCAAAATCAGATGCCACTTATAACCAGAGCTCCTAAATCTAAGTTAAGAAGTGGTTTACTTCCAACACAGATTTATTCAGAAAGAAGGACAATAGAGTTGAATGTGACTTATTCTCACTTCAACATGCTTAGCTTTTTCCCATCATAGCCTTATCTAAATCTGATGCAGCAATAGGTGATACTGATAAAGACTGGTTGATCATGGTGGCTGAAGAAACTCTTCACTTTTTTTTAGGTGATAGGAAGCGGTTACTGGAGAAACAACATTATAGTTGTCCTATTGGTACTACATCATTAGCTAATGTCTAAATACACGTGAAACTGGATTTATGGTTTGTACTTATGGAGAACCCTAAACCAAGATTTTATTTAAACTTATACAGTTTAAAGCTGGCAGCTTGGCATTCAGAAAAATCAGCATCAGTAGACACACAGAAATAAACCCCATTGACATGCCATTTAAAAGAGACAATAAATCTTAGGAAGTAAATAAACAGCCTAAGAAACATATCCCTTCCAGAAACCAATGCACAGATAAGCAGAAAACAGATAAGATAAGATAATCTTTATTGTTATTTTTTTTTACTGTGGGCACAACAACACTACATAAATAATCATGGAAGAAACAATAGCCTCATCCAGGAATGTATTTGATCTTATGTCTTCACTAATTCTTTCTTTTTTATTAAGATGAAGATGTCATCTACATAGCAGATCTGTAATTTTGTTTGTGTGCATGGCAGTGGAGGGTGGGCTACAGGTAAGATAGAAGCTTGGGAATGGTTTTATCACTAGGTTTCGCACCTGGAGAATGGTTAGGCACTGCTTTTTTAAAATAATTTTTTTAATTATTCGTTTTGGTTTTATTGCTTTTATAAACTTCCCAGAGTTGTAGCCTAAAATAGTCAGCCATACAAGTATTTTAAATAAATAAACAAATCCAAAGAACCTCTGGAAAATTCAAGGTAGTGGCAGAGAAGAAATCTTCTGAAACATCCCCACTGTGATTGTCAGCCACACCAAACCCATGCTAAGAATCAGTCCAAACAAAAAAACAACACATAATGGCATTTGGAAATGATCTTTTGAGAAAAGGGTAACAGCTATAGCTAGGAGAATGTTTGGACAAGAGGCAGGGAGTTTCTTGGGCTATACATTTATTTATTTATATCTGAAACAAACTTATATGGCTGCTGAACTCACACATGGTGTTTCTGGGCAGCTTACAACATTAAATGGGAAAAAATGTATAAATACAGCCACTAATATTTTGTGTGCATGCTGATTTGGGTCACAAACTAGCAGAAAAAAATTGTAAGAATAACATGATTGATATATTCAGAATCCATAAAGTTTCACTATTCATCAGCAATAAAAGAATTATGCAATGACCAGTATTATCATATCTCCTGCTTGTTCACTTCTGCTTAGCTGTATAATAAGAATCAACTGTGCAGAAATGTCATGCATACAAAATCTATGCAAAGTCTCTACTATGGTGATGCCTGAATCAATTTAAAGATACTCTATCAAATAAGATAAAGCCAGATTAAGCACATAGAAATGAAACAGTATGAGGGCATAGGGCTTATCACAATTTATTGGCATGTGTCCAGAATATAAATGTGGTAAAGGATTCTGTCAGATTTTATATGAAACCCACTTAATAAATACATCCAAAAAAGGTCAGAAGTAACCACAGAAATAGCCAGACAGGATGTCCTCTTTAAAAGGTCATGGAAAGCTCGGAGAGAACTTTATCAGAGATAATCCCATTTGCACCTAAATACTACTAGCTTTGCTGTTACTAGCGGGCAGGGCCTATGCTCATTCCCAGCCTTCTCAGGTTGAACTTTTTTTTTTTACAGCATATTGTCTATATTTTCTTATATGTCATACAAATTACCCAGCCAAATTTAAACACAGTTATCTTTCTATTTCAAATCTAGTCAAGAAGCAGATAACTGCAGTTTTCTCTCTTCATTTTACTGTGCTGCAGGTACTTGCATCAACATTTTCTTTCAGAAACTGGCTAGTTTGGGCTCCTAGACTTAAAAGTCTTCAGACACAACTGGAGACATATCACCATTTGGAAAGAAAAGTAAAAGTGATAGATATATGGAGAAAAAAATGTAAAAGTCCTTGGTCATACAAAAATACATTTAAGCATTGCTGATAGTATAATAGGGAATAGTAGTAGTGATTTCATTTTAATTCATGAAGGGAGGAGGCACCAAACTGATGATAGATGCAGCATCATAGTCAAAACCCAGTCCTTTTTGTATGAGTGTCCATGTTTTAGCCTCCCTATCCACATCGCAAAGGTCATTGAGCATCATGCAAAATTCTCTTCAACACTTATGCCTTGTGAGTAGGAAATGAAAGCATCAATTTGGTAATATTTCAGCCTGTAACACTTCATTGTTCTGCATGACATTGCATTACTATGTCCCATTCTGCCCACATGCCAAATCCATGCTTACTTTACACTTTCTTTCTTGCAGACACTGGATATTTTTCTTTAACAATTATACCTGTTAAAATACACACAAAGACAAATGACATCTAAATATAACTATTGACATATCGCAGAGGACCTCAGATGTATCAACTGGCATGTCTCAACATTATTATAGTGCTCATCATTATGAACCCTGTTTCATGATGATGGAGAATCATAAAAAACAGTGCTGAGTTTTTAGTGCTGGATTATTGACATTATATCATCTTTGTGGATTCATTTAGAATTGAACTTTAAAACCACTTAAACCAGCTACAAAAATGTAGCTCCAGTGCAATTGATTCTGTTTTATTATCTTCAAACCTTTTTTTGCCATTGTTCTCCTTTTCCTCAGGCACCAGGTAAGGCCCTGGAAACTACTCAATCATATCCAGATCCTATTCAGAAACCCAAGGAACAATACAAAACATAATTCCAGTGGTGCTGTGAGTGTATGCCCTTTCCATGTGTCTGATGTTTCTGGCAATGCTTATTTTTAATTCCACATATAAACCTAAATCCTATTAACTCCTACATTCTCAAAAGCTTTCAGGGAGGATGTATTGATTTATATGTGTTAGAACATCTATTTTAGAAGTATAGAATAGCAGACATTTTGTACCCAGTATATGGACTATTTCTAACCTTGCACTTGGATAATGAATTTGTATATAGTATATTCAACAGGTATGTTTTTCTGATAATCTTTAGACAAGCAAAATATTTTAAGGGAGCTCTTCCCTGAGTTGTTTCTCTATTTAGAAGTATTATTAAAGAAAGTTACTTATGCATTTTTCTGCACAAGAGAAGATGAAATGTTACATGGCTCAATGTAGCTGAATTGCAGAATTTTCACATAGTAAAGACCAATCACAGAACCCCTGATAACTTGATTTTTATTGCTTGACAAAGTATAATATTATAACATTTTCAATGTGCATTGAAAGCCATATCCTTGTTTAGTATCAAATGTCTGAATAAGATATTTACTGTTGAATATCAATGAAAGTAATGTATCATCCATGGAAGGATGATAAAGGAAACAGAGGAATGACTAACTTTTGCTTCTCAATCCCTGCAAGAATCCATCAGTTTCTATGGTTTCTCCAAACACTACTCATATCTTTCCAATATCTGATTTGCAAACCTGAAGCCTCAATAGTTCTTTTTTATAGAAGAAAATAAAACAAATATTTCAGCTGCTTAATTTTGCATCATACTGTATGCAAGATTTTGCACTGATGGCCTCATCCAGTGGATGACTGAAACACCTTAACATAGGGTTCTTGTGTAAAGAAAGATTCTTGAAATGTTCTCATGCACAAGTAAAAGTCATACCTTCAGCCATCAAAACATTTTCTACTTTTATAGGCAACAATAATCTGTAAAAGAGAACTGGGCTACCTAAATTTTACAAGACTCAAATGTTATAGCATTTTACTGCCCCCCCCCAATATAAACAAGAAAGAAATAGAAATACTTCAGATCACAAAATTGTGGATTAAGTGAGGCAGCATGTCAATGGAAAGTACAATCTTTGTGCTATGAATTTAAGTCTATTTGTGGCTTGGACAAACATGCCAGAGGACAGCTTTTTAATTTTTTTTATTTGATTACATTTTGGTACTATACAGGTCAAAAATATGGAATTGGATTAAATCTTATTACCATAGTTAAATTAATTCTCTTGCAAAGCTACAGATAATAGCTGATGGTGAAGCATGCAGCTCTTCTTATTTTGGTAATTATATGTGCATGGTTCTATTCCCAAGAAGAAATAAAGGAAGGAGATACACTGGTTTGCCAAAACAGCTGAAAGAGATGAACAAAATTCTGTATATTTGATCAGCTGGGAGATATATTTGTGTGTGTGTGTGTGTGTGTGTGTGTGTGTATGTATGTATGTATGTGCATATATATACACATACACAAATATATATCGTTTCATGGTATTAAGAAGATAACTTTGCTATTTTTACTATTTTGATTGCCTGCTTAGTTGCTATGATAATGCCAGATCACACAGTATGTTTGTTTGGTTTTAGTTAAATGTGATATATGAACCCAAATATTGTAGCTTGTAAACCATAGATTATGGCTTAGAGTTAAATTGGATTGGTTGTTATTATTGGTTTAATCATTTTTTTTTAAATTTTCTGCATATTACCATACTGTGTACCTGCATTCATGACTTGCCACAGCTAGAGGCTTGATCTTACATCCAAGTACAACCATTGTTAACTATGTTACTACAATAATTTTCAGCACTCCTATAAATTGAATTTTATATCCTGAGATCCTGTTCATAATTCCCTGCTCTCACTGGAGAATTATAACCTATGAAATAAGATGCAATTGAATTCTTTAATTAGTGCATGAAGAATGCCACAGTTATTTTTGGACCTCATAGCAGGTACACCCATTGTTTCATTTCTTTCATGAGCATCATTTCCTTCCCACTGCTTCTTAAAAATGAACATATAAAATGAGAAACTAAGTGGCAACCTTTGTCCTCTACTATGTGTTTGCTCTCTTCAGGAATCTAAAATGTTTACCATTATAGTTCTTTGTTTCTGATAAATCAGGGCGAGGCATTTTTGTTTAACCAAGTACCTGTATATCTGATTTTATTGACCTTTAAGGAATAACAGTTACATTATGGACATCAATTATTTTGGCTATAAAAAATAAGTATTGAACCTTCAATAGAGGTTTACCACATGGTTAGAGTTGCAACTGAAAAGTATGTTGGATTAGTGAGAGGAAGCAGAAAGTGTATGGTCTGAATGGCTCTCACTCACTAATTTATCCATTTTCACAAATTACATGTGGTAACAAAAATAGAACTAATAAAATTAAGAAAGATTACAATCAAATAAAAATTTGATCAGGATAGTGCTCCATATTTTATTGATTGTAACTGAGACAGTGAATTGTGGGATCGTTTGAAAAGGTTCCACGCCCATAGTAATGGTTATGGTATCCAAATGTAAGATTGCTGAATCTCTGAGTCACTGAGGGGCCAGAAGAATGTTATGTGTGGGACCTGTCACAAACCATTTAATTAATAATGTCATAAGGTTCAAGAAGAAAAATGAGTGATAAGTGGTTCAGCCATATCTCTCTTATGGAAAAGCTTAAAATAAATAGACAGATACTGTGTTGACGTTCAGTCTTAATCTATGAATGTGATGCTATCCTGTTTAGCTAGCTGATCCTCATTTACTATTATCTCATATTTTCAGAACTATTTCTGATCCAATAATGAAGATTATTTACATTACGCTAAGAAGTGGTTAATTGAATAGTGTTACTCAATACACAAACTGAAGTTTGTATGTATGTGTGAGGGGAAGAGGAAATAATAAAATGTGCATCATGGTGTCATAAGGCAGACCTGCACCTTAGCATGCCAGAAGTAAGAGTGCAGGGGGTGTGGTAATACCACTGAGTATGAGTCATCATTTCTCCATCATTGTTATTGCTGAGGATGCCTAAGGTTCAATAAGCTGCAAATAGCATCATTCTTGCAGCATCCTAATTCATCAAGCGTATTTATAAATATAATAGCTGGATTTTCAGCACACATGCTAAACCAAAACTATTCTACACAATGTGCAAATCTGGTCATCACCAGTTTGGTTAAGACATGTTCATCTCTGCAGTAAAGCAGCACTGAATTTTGAATAACTCTAAGAAATCTTTCAGCCTATCTGATCTTCTCCTAAGCATTTTGTATATAATTGCCTTAGGATAAAGAATTATTCTAGAAACTTGCAAAATGCACAGTGCATTAGAAAAAGCAGATAAAAGTTGCTGAGCTGGAATAACAGATACAGGATTTGAGGCAATGCATTAATCCTTTTTCTTCTTTTCATTTTTTCCCAGCTACAAAAATAAGAAAGACACTGAAGAGAATTTGTTTAATTAATAAATTTCACGATTCAGCTTTGTAACACAGCATCTTCACACAACAAGAGGCATGGAAAGAGAAGGGAGTATTAACAGTAGCTGATCAATAACTAATCCACAGTGTCCTAGGTATTAGTGTGATGGGGAAAAAAAGCATGGTGCTTAAATAATTTGAACTAAATTTAATGAATACCACCATACTAGTGTGCCTGCCTGCTGAGCCGTGTGAAATTTATAGAAAAATGTAATTTTGCCTCTGTATATTTTCTCTCACTCATAAAATGTAGCATAAAAAGCATAAAAATGTTGTTAGATATCTGTTATCTCTGCCTGCCAGATGAAGGCTTCAATAGGTGAGCATTCATTTTGTTTTCTTTTAATAGTAATTTTATGAAAAATTACAACCACAATGGCAAAAAATGAACAAAAACTAAAGGGAAAAAATAAAAAGTGCAGTAAAGAAAAAATAATATAAATATATAAAGAACTTCTCTTAAAATACAACAAATTATCTTTCTTCCCATAACACATCTCTTATCTATAAATTATTAAAAACCTCAACATCCATCTCATGGTTCATCAAGAATTATCATATCTATTTACCATACCTATTTAACCTTTATCAAATAAACCAACTTATATTCCTTCCTTTTACTTTTAACAATTTTGAACTTTAGTCTCCTCAAATAATGTTATGAAATATGATTTCTTTTCATTTTTTTCTATATCTCTTCTCACAAAATGCTGTGGGTTGCCCAAAATAGCCATTCCCTTATTTCCTAAGCTCTAAATGTGCTGGACATTGCTGTCTTGTGGACTCCTTGCAAGGAGGAATTGTATGGATAACTTATGAGTTACAGTAACTCAATTACTCTCTTTGTCCAGAGAGGAATTCTGAAAAGCCAATCTATTTTCTAGGCTCTTCATTCTGTCATGGTTATGAATCATCTTTAGTTTGTCTTTTCTTCTCTGGAAGCCATAAGCACTCATTCTGCATGTGTCATAAACAAGGACAATTTGAATACATTATCTAGTTAACATTTTGGGCAAAAAAAATCAGAACATCTAATTTTATCTTCTTTCCTGTTCATCTCATGTCTATAACCCTTTTAGCCCACTGCCATCTTCTAGCTATTTATTTTGAATAGGGAGAATAATGTCAAACTATTGGTCAGTAAGCTGTGGACTGTAAAATTGTTTCCCAGGAAAAAGATGCCAAGAAAAGGGCAGCATTTCTATTTTTTCTTATTTAGATTTTTCATTTTATCAGAATAAACATATGCTGGCTTATTTCCTGAGCAGAGGATCAGAAAAATATGAAAATTATTAATTTCTTAGGGAAAGCAAGGAAAGAAAAATTAGATGCAATTGCTGATAATTTACACTATGACTGAAAAAACTGTTCTGAGTGCTAATTCATTATTAGACTAGGTTTACAGTTTTGGGATTAAACTTAAGTCATCTAGAGGCAAGAAATATGAGTGGTTTCTTCCATGTAGCTTTCCTCAACTGTTGTGATCATTAGAAAATCTCTCAGTTCTACCACATCATTTGTATATTTGTCTGGCATCAAACAGAAATATGAAATTTTCCACTATAGGGCCTGCTGTTTGGTTAGTTCACAGAATATGATAACCCAATATTTATTTAACTATCTTTAAGAAATAAGTCACAACAATCATGGTTTATAAGCTATGGGTTTGCCCACATTAAGCAAAAAAATAATTCAACCATGTTATAGCTAGGTATGATATATTAACCAAACTTGGTATAACTTTTTATAATTCAAACACATACTGAATTTTTTTATCTCTTAAATTAATATTGGTATTCACTCAGCCACAGGCTATGTTACCTGCTTTGTTTTTTATATATCTTATTATATTTTGATCATGTATTTAATTTAATTTTTATGTTATACATCATCTAGAAGTGCTTTGCCTAAGAAATACTTTATATATATAAGTAAATAAACTCACAATGAAGGCTTCTTGTCCCTAGTACAATTTGGGCAGAAGAACACATTCATTTAAAAGATTCATGTTATATTAGTTATTAGTGATCTTTGAAAGCAATTCTCAGTACATGATTTAATGTTCAAAAAATAATAAATAAGTATGCCCAAATGAACTGTAAGCTCAGTATTTATGCCTCGTGTTAAGAATTCTGTGTTGATTTGCTCAGTGATCCAATTGTTTGTTTTCTTGACTCTCCATGATATTTTTAGGAGTCTTCTCTAATGTCAAAGATCAAAAGCATCTATACTCTTATTCTGCTTCTTCAAAGACTAGTATATGGAGTAGTGCCTCCTTATAAAACTTCTGAAGGGCCTTGAAATCATCATTCTTCATGAAGGCTTTTGAGAATAATGAGGACTGACCTACCTTCATTGGGTGAATCCATTAGAAGATAGTGGTTGGCTCACTGTTCAATCTGGAACCGAGTAGTGTCCAGGCCATAATACATATTCATCATATATATGTACATACACATACACATGTACATATACATAAGCATATACATAACCAGTACTGTATTTGTTTCCCCACAGTTTCAGTATGACAAATTCTACTTTCTGTAACTCTTACATTCTTCATATAATCCACCTGTCTCTACCTATATACCGTATCTCAAATTCAGTATCATACTGTACATAGAATCTTGCTATTTTAATCAAGTGGTAGAGATTCTACTTGACATTGCAGACCTCCTTTAATCTGCCTAGATCCCTCTGCATTGAATCAATTCTGTGGATTTATGCTGCTCAAATTAGTAATTGAGGGAGATATCACTGTGGTAAGTATAAGGCAAATTTGATGTATGTATGTATGTATGTATGTATGTATGTATGTATTCATTCATTCATTCATTCATTCATTCATTCATTCATTCATTCATTCATTTTACATGGCTGTCCATCTCAAATTCATGAGTCTGAGCTGTTAGCTACAATTAATTGCACATACCATAGACACACAGACATAGACATCACATATCAGCAACAAAAGTCAAAAGTCAAAAGACAATTGTACAACCTCTGCCTCACATTTGGAACCCCAGTGACAAAACATCTTTCTCACTTGAGCAATGACAAAACTGATAAAAGGCAGGATCATGTCAACACTGGCAAAAATCACCTTTTCTGTTTACCTCATTATGGCTTTGGTATGGATCTGTATATATCACTGATATATCTTTAAAAAGCTGGAATTAAATCAGACAAAAGAAGGAGCTTTTTAGATTTGGTAACTGTTATCCTAGTCTTGGTTTCACCATAATTAAACTACTGAATATAGTGGATTGAAGAGACTGGAAACCTCAACAAATGTAAAAAGAAAAAGAATTCCTAACTTGTTATTGTTATAACATCTACAATATTTCCCAGGTACAATTTAAAAGGTGGTGGTGGTGGTTTCTGAGCTTTAAAATCCCTGCAGGTCTTTAGGCCCAACTATTTAAGATATTTTTTTCCTTTGGATTAAATATGGGTAACAGGGATAAAATAAATACTGGTTATGGATTTATTTATTTTATTTATTTATTTGTATCCTGCCTTTATTATTTTTAGAAATAACTCAAGGTGACGAACATATCCAAAACACCTTCCTCCTCTTATTTTCCCCACAACAACAATCCTGCCAAGTACATGGGCCGAGACAGAATGACTGGCCAAGAGTCACCCAGCTGGCTTTCAGGCTAAATCAGGATTAGAACTCACAATCTCCATGTTTCTAGCTTGGTTCCTTAACCACTAGACCAAACTGGCTCTAGCCCCAGAAATATTCCAGCTTCAGGAATATTAGTTTCCTGAAGACAATAACAGTCTTTCTGATTTTTGCAGAATACCCATAGTTTTTTCTTGTTGACATAGTAGTTCAACATATCTATCAGCAATTAAAATGGAATGACCTTATCTCATGCTTCTCCATTTTCATATCAGCAGCGAAAGTCTGGCTTGACAAGGAGGGAAATTGGTAACAATTAATTACCTTCTATTTCTTAATCTTCCCCAGGCAAGAATAAGATACAGCTTCCCACAACCCACATTTCTTGTAAGCTACTCTCCCTGGACTCCGTGTCTCTGAACCTCTTATTATTCCTGGTGACACCTCACTTCAAAAGCTTTTTTTCCCCTTCTCCTTGGATGNTAGCTTTATTAGCTCTACATTGCAGTGATACTGTAAAGGCAAGTGGGAGCTGATTAACTGTGCAATCAATCTTGTGAAACTAGATAGATTTGTTTTTAATTGTGAACTAATAACTTACTTCCTAGGAGAGAGTATTCCAGGGAGCATGAACTAGTAATGAGTCCCGTGGCTTTATGTGCTCATGCTGTGCCCATGAAACATGAAACTAAGCTTTAATCACCACAACACCCAGCTCTGGAATGTGTCTGTTTGTGCGTCTGTACTTTCGCATGTTCATCCTTTCTAGTTGTTATGCAACAAGATTTCTCCACTTTTCTTTTGCCTAGGGGTGCTTCCAGACAAGACTTTTGAGATGCAATTGCTATTTCACAAAATTTTAAAGAGAATCTAGCCATTGTCATCTCCCCAGGTAACCTTCCAATGTTTATCTACTATATTTTCTTATCACAAAAATATTTTAAGAAGGGAAAGACATAAAAACCCTCTTTTTGACTAGTAATGCTAAGAGCTGTCTATCTAGAACAACTCAGTAAAATATATTGTAACTATGACTGATCAAGCCACACATGGTGTCAGTCATAAGTACATATACTGTATATAGCTAGGAGTTGTGTGGTTGTGTTTGCTGATGTATGTACAATTTGATACCTGTTTTCATGAAACTATGTTGCAGTTTTCAAGTCTGTTCAGCCCAGTTTGAAAAGAAACTTTGAACTGAAAGGCAACTTAAATATATCATTACCACCCCTTGTTGCCCTTATTTTTTACCTTAAAAAAGATTCTTCCCAGTATTAACTTTAAAGGACTTCCACTATTAACATCTTTCTATTTGGAGAATATTGTGTTCCCCTATCTTCCTTTTCCACTTCTTTAATCAGTTGTGACGTTTGTAAGGAAGCCTATTCTGTTAACCCATGACTATTAAGTTTAATAAGGGTCTATGTTAAAAGTCTTTTGAAATTCTAATGTTGAGATGGTCAAATTAGATTCGTGTAACATGAGCTGGGCTATATTGGCATTGAATGTTTTATTGTGTTGTGGGAAGATAGTTATGAGTGACCTGAATGAACCAGCATATAATATTATGATTTGATTTGTTCGTATATAATATATTTTAAGAACACAGCTGTTGTGTTCTGGTAAAATAGGTTTAGGCGTCAGTGGGTATTGTACAAGCCCATCCTTAAAAAACTAAAGAAGTAAGAGAAAGTATATCCTTACAAAAAACATACTGATCTTTTCTAAGGATATTTACTTGGTCCTTTTAGGCCTGATAACTTTTATCTTTAATGCCACTTTAGTCAATTATTGAGAAAAGACATTAAGCTAATCAGTGTGTAATTTCCTGGATGCCTTACAACTGAGTATTTTACAGCCCAGGGCTAATATTAAGAATCCACATATTCTTCATTTTAGTTTGAAAGATAGTTGTTTTGGGAAGCAAAACACTCAGATGTAAGATGTCACACTCATACTGTTAGTTAGCATTGACATTTGAAAAGAACTTGAACATTTTATGGACACCAGTGGATTGTCTTTAATCATGGATTTACAAGCTCCAGAATAACTAGCACTTATTGCTAGCCTCCTTCCTACCTCCTGAACTGACTTAAATTTTGAGTGCTTGAAAGAGATCATTATATATGATACACTATAGAATTGGAAATAACAAGAAAAAGACTGGTTAACAACTGTAACACATAGGTCGGTGTTACATGATATGACTCATATTTGAAACATAATCATCATTTTAAATATTCCTTAGAGTTTGTACTTGCACAGTGATTACATAACTGTAATAGGAACAAATTTTACCTCCCTATTTTTGAGCCAAATAAAACAATTCTTAACAAAATGTTTTGATTGTCCAGTACTAAGCATGATTGTTACTTTTAAATTTGTGCAGGTAACACATTAAATTAAAATCACATGAATCACATGATATTGGAAACAGTATCTTAACATGCTGTGTGAATTAGGTTACGGAATATCACAGTTATGCAACATAGCAGTTGGTTTAAAACAACAACTCAGTTACATTGCTTAATATTCTGTATTAGTCTAGCTCATATTTATTTATTTATTTATTTTTCATAATTTATATGCCGCCCTTCTCCCCACGGGACTCAGGGCGGCTCACAGCATATTAAAATAACACAATACAAACAACACACACGTCAGATTTCCTTTTTGTATACTATGTTTTATTTAAGATATAGATCTGCCATGGCAGCTATTACCCAGATAATAGCAGTTACTGGTACTCTGATCTGGTTTATATGTTATGGATGATATTGTATAAAATGAAAAACTAAAAGTAAAAAAGAATGATAGAAAAAAATGGTTTTAAATCATTTTTGCCAACTATTTTTTTCTCTAATTTATCCTATATTCTCATTCCAGATTAGTTCCGTGGCATATGTATAAAAATAGCTACCTAGAAAGGGAGGATATCAGAAGATGTGGGTGAAAGTGGCAAGAAGGTGACAAGCAACAGGGAGAAAGCAGAACTATTTAACTCATTTTTTTTGCATCTGTCTTTACACAAAGGAAAAAAAAACAGACCAACCTATCAAAAATAGTGCCATAAAAAACAGAATAGAAACACAAGTTAAGATAGGCAAGAAAATGGTAAGTGAGCACCTGTCCAGCCTAGACGAGTTCAAATCGCCAGGACCAGATGGATTACACCCCAAGGTTCTTAAGGAACTGGCAGATGTGATCTCAGAACCATTGAACTATATTTTTCAAAGATCCTGGAGCACAGGGGAACTACCAGAGGACTGGAAAAGAGCTGATGTAGTTCCCATCTTCAAAAAAGGAGAAAAAATGGACCCAGGAAATTACAGACCTATTACCCTGACCTAAATACCTGGGAAGATCCTGGAAAAGATAATCAAACAACGAATCAGCGAATACCTAGAGGCAAACAAAGTCATTACTAAAAGCCAACATGGGTTTGTCAAAAACAGATCATGCCAGACAAATCTTATTGCATTCTTTGACCAAGTGACAAAATTAGTGGATCAGAGGAATGCTGTGGACATAATTTACTTGGACTTCAGTAAGGCATTTGATAAAGTAGATCACAACCTACTACTCGATAAGATAGAAAAATGTGGGGTAGACAGCATCACCACCAGATGGATTCGTAGCTGGCTGACCGGCCGTACTCAGCGTGTGGTCCTCAATGGAACCGCATCTACATGGAGGGAAGTGTGTAGTGGGGTGCCCCAGGGCTCTGTTCTGGGCCCAGTGCTCTTCAACATCTTCATCAATGATTTGGACGAGGGGATAGATGGGGAACTCATAAAATTTGCAGACGACACCAAGCTGGCAGGAATAGCCAACACTCCAAAAAACAGGCTTAAGATACAGAAGGATCTGGACAGACTTGAACACTGGGCACTATCTAACAAAATGAAATTCAATGGTGAAAAAAGCAAGGTTCTACATTTAGGCAAGAAAAACCAAATGCACATGTATAGTATAGGGGGTACCTTGCTCAATAGTAGTAATTGTGAGAGGGACCTCGGAGTCCTAGGTTGACAATCACCTAAATATGAGCCAACAGTGCTAGGCTGCATTAACAGAGGGATAGAATCAAGATCATGTGAAGTGTTAATACCACTTTACAATGCCTTGGTAAGGCCACACTTGGAATACTGCATTCAGTTTTGGTCACCACGATGTAAAAAAGATGTTGAGACTCTAGAAAGAGTACAGAGAAGAGCAACAAAGATGATTAGGGGACTGGAGGCTAAAGCATATAAGGAATGGCTGCTGGAATTGGGTATGTCTAGTTTAATGAAGAGAAGGACGAGGGGGGGACAGGATAGCAGTGTTCCAATATCTCAGGGGCTGCCACAAAGAAGAGGGAGTCAAGCTATTTTCCAAAGTGCCTGAAGGCAGGACAAGAAGCAACGGGTGGAAACTAAGCAAAGAGAGAAGCAACCTAGAACTAAGGAGAAACTTCCTGACAGTTAGAACAATTAACCAGTGGAACAACCTGCCTCCAGAAGCAGTGAATGCTCCAACACTGGAAGTTTTTAAGAAGAGACTGGACAGCCATTTGTCTGAAATGGTATAGGGTTTCCTGCCTGAGAAGGGGGTTGGACTAGATGACCTCCAAGGTCTCTTCCAACTTTACTACTACTACTACTACTACTACTACTACTACTATACTACTACTACTACTACTACTACTACTATTATTATTATTATTATTATTATTATTATTATTATTATTATTATTATTATTATTATTATTATTATTATTATTATTATTATTATTAGATTTGAGGTAATTTCAGAGTTTGCGTTTTTTTTTACAAACATTCTTTACCAAAACCAAACAAAAACAAAAATAAGCCAATCCCCTTCCCAGGGTACCATAGAAACCCTAAATACAACTTTTCCCTCCCACCTACCCTTACCACTACCAAATATTAAAACAGGAGGAAAAAGTGCTAAACATGGTCAGCGTTTATGGAATGCTAGACTTGTCTATGTCTATGGGATTGAAGAATGGAGGGGGGGGAAGGGAGATTGATCATTACAGAGAAAGTCACTTTTTAAAGATGTCCCTTACACACAGACCATATTTTGTTAATATAAATCCATTTGTTTATTAAAGAACATTTCCATGGTTAGATTTTGCTTCAAAGTCTACTTGTTTATTCTTTATCAATATGCTTTGTGGCACAAAGAACAGTAATGAGTGTTACAATGTAATTTTTACTCTGGATAAGAAATAATATTAACCTTACTATTTCAAAGGATATGAGCAATTCTGCTTTAAGAATGATCTAGGATAGAGAGTTTCTTGAGGAAATAAATCTACATGCGTCTACTGCTTCAGAAATATGATGCTATCTATGACATTTCACTGCACACCTTGTCTTATAGTGTGTGGAAATTAAGAATGAGTTAGATGCATTATTTTCTTTACAAAAATGTATTTTCCGAAAGTGAAGGAGAAATTTTTGGTATCTGTAAGTTCTTACTAGTCAGTACTTTTTATTGTCTTGTTTTTCAAAGGGAATGCCTGCAGAGAAGAAAGTGGATTGAAATATGGGTGATATTATGGAAGGGTAGAAGAAAACATTACTGCTTCCTTAAAATGGACATAAACATTATTGAACTGCTGGGAAAGATATTTTCCAAGATCTTTCATAACAATGGAGTCTTTGGTAGCCAGCATCTATTTTGGTTGCAAAAATCCAGGTAACCACTAGGAGGAAAGAGAGATATAGAAAACCGTATCCATATTTTTACAGCCTAGAAATGGCTATACTTTGGAACATGATCAATAAACAGGAATAAACAGGTTTTAAAGATGATCTTTTTCATCTTTTGTAAAATGGCATCAATCTGCCAGTGAAATTATGCAGCATAAAATGTTGAATGTAAAAATTATTCTAATTTCTCTTTTTAAAAAATTGAATAGATTTTGTCATGTTCTGAAAGGAATAGTAGCAGTATCAAATTTATTGGAGAGCTTTCATTAGGTCTAATTTAAACAGAAAATCCAATACTAGGAATCCTTTCCACACATTGTTCTAAATCCTGAATAACTTAGACATAAAGTGTAGATTTGCTTTTCATATGGATCATATTATTGGTTAGCATTTTGTGGGAACTGGGCCAAAACAAAATTATTCCACAACTGCATAACCTGTAGAAAATCTATCAAAAGTCTATGTTTTGTATGGTTGCTGACTGCTGATATTTCTGATATACTGATCTTAATTATTTCATATACTTTTATAGATTATGGTTAGCGTCCTCTATATTAGCGGCCTCTGTGATCTGTTTTTTCCACCACCTCTCAAATTAGGGATAGCCTTCAGCATATTGGCCCAAATTCACAAAGCAATTGGATTACAGGACACAGCAAGAAAAGAGGAAATTAAATTTTTGTAGAACACAGATGTCGTTAATAGAAGTACAGATCTGTTTCTAAACTGGGAAATCTTGTTGTGATTATCTAGTGATTAAACAAAATGAAACGTGTCACATAGCAGCAAAAATGTCCTGCTCTTTGATGATCATCTTGCTCCTGGGTCTGGGATGTTTCTCTCTCTTTTTGTTAGGCAGCCTCATTGCTATAATATTCAACATTCATTGCTTCCTGAGTGTAAATGTCCTTCCTAAGTTATTAAGTGAGTATATGATTGCTTTTCTTGGCAACATGAACTAGTCAAGACATACCACTTTAATATACAGTCATTATGATTTTTGCTTGATGTATGACAGCCCCAATTTCTTTCCTCCTACATCTACAGTGCTTGGACATTTACAAACATCTGAATGATCACTGTCTTTTTGTGAAGAAGCATATCTCTTTCTGAACAACAATGCTGGGAAGCTCCTCTGCCTCCCTTTTTTAAAAAAAAACAAAATTATCAGGCAGCTTGAAATTTTATATGCAAGACTTCCAAAATTGAAACAATGGAGCAGCGACTAGTCTTTCAAATACCAAAAATCAAGCAAGGAAAAAAAAAAGGAATTTACAAAAAGTTGGAGAAGTGTTACTGTCAGATTCTTCCTTAGGAATGCACTGCTGCATAGGCAAAAGTCAGAGGAGCTAAGGCAATCTGCCCTAGTCAAACCCACTGAGACATTCTGCCCATGAGACTTAAGAATAGCTTAACTAAAGTCCCCAGTGAAGATGAGCAGGCAGAAAGTTAATTGTGGGTAGCTGAATTTAACAATATCCTCAACATCCATTTTATTCCATATAGTCCAACATATGTAGAATTAAACCCATTTATTTAGGAGAAATGCATGCTTCTGAAAAACTGCATGCCCAAAGGGAAAGTGATGCTTTGAAAAGAACGTATCACATGACCTTTTAAGTTAGAAAAGCTTGAATTGGAATTAAATGTATATAACAACAACAACAACAAAAGATATCAAGGAAATGTGGGGGAGATTTGCAAAACAATTCTAGAGGAAAGTATGAGAATGGGAGGAAACTTCTATATGTTAGGGAAAGGATCAAAGTAAATAGATGGGCTTTTAATAAATCTTTTTTTAAAAAAAAATCAATGTAGAAAAATAGTTAAGATGCTGATTTTGAAGTTGGAAAAGCAAGGTTTCAGTCTTCATTTGGTTGTAGAACTCATTGAGTGATTTTGAACCACTCATTATATCCCTGTTTAAGTCTATCTAGTCGATAGACTCTCAGATTAACCCACCTCATAGAATTGCTGTTGTAAGGAAAATTTGGGGGAGGAAGTGCTATGGATGCTGTTTTTAACTCTTGGTAAATGATTAGAGGTACAACTAAACAGGCACAACTAAACAGACAAGATACAGTTATAAATCTGGCAGCATCTGCATAAGTTATGCTTCGCTAATGTTAGCCCTGGTTTTTCTTTTTTATGGTTTAGCATTTTGCATGGGTCCAGCTCTTCTGGCTAGTTCATGGTTCCAAGTGGTATTAAGCAAAAAATGGTCTAAATGTTCAGCAGCCTGGTGACAAAAGTAGTACCCAGTAATAGAAATCTAAGGCAGATGTGGGAGATGAGTCATAATAAATGCGTAAGCAAATAAAACAAAAATCAAAATGTGTTGAGTGAATCCTTTCTCAACTGGCCAGCACCAAAGGAACAAGCTGTCTTAAGTTAGCAGAAAAAAAGCAGAATATAAGTAAAATAAATAGATAAATAAATGAATAATGTTAATGTAACTATTAAAGAGAACAAACCAGAATATGGCTTTATAGCAATCTGGACAGTGACCCAGATCATATTTGTAGCCCTATTTATGAGTACATTTTATAGTGAAATAATAATAAAAACTTTATGCTCTTCCCTTTACTTACTTGCCAATAATAGAAGGTAAATGTTTGCTCCATACTGACTTTTCTGAATGTCAGCATAGGAAAAGATTCCTGTCTCTCTTGGATACAGGTCTCCTGCTTCAGCTGGGGTTGGACTAGAAGGTCTCTTCCAGCTCTATTCTGATGGATGTACTGTGCACTTAATGTGCTATTGCCCCTTTACTAGGACCAGTGGGAATGTGATTGTTATAAATAGGTATCAATTTGAGGATGTTATAAATGCTATTAATATTATGAATATGAGGAAGGGTGATGAGGAAAAAAAAAGAGAATGATTTTATTTATTGGAATCATTGTAACTTACAAAAGCTAAAAGACGCCCTGGTGGCTCAGGGATTAGAATGCAGCATTGCAGGCAAAATCTGCCCCATAGCCTGAAGGGGTTGAAGGTTGACTCAGTCTTCCATCCTTCCAAGGTCGGTAAAAAGAGGGACTCAGATTTTGGGGGGCAATAAGCTGACATTGTAAACTACCAAGAAAATGCTGTAAAAGCACTATGGGGTGGTATATAAGTTTAAGTGCTATTGCTAAAAGGTAACAAAATGGTGTGCCTGCAAATTCCACTAGATGTTTGCTGTATTTTTTACATCAAACATCTATATTTGCTAGAAGTTTGTTATGTTTGCTGTTTGCTATACTGTATGAAATCTGACAGTTTGTGGGATAAATACTTCACATATTCAAATACTTTTTTTTAATTTAATGACTATCTTATATTTTTAAATTTTTGATCTGTTATTTAGATCACAGACCATAATCACCAAATTCTAGAATAAGAGAGAAGAGCAAGAAAGTGCTAGCATCCAACTACCAATGTACCTCATGTTATATGTACCTCATATAACATGAGGTACATTGGTAGTTGGATGCTAGCAGCAGCAGTTCAGAACAAGGCTTTTGTACAGAGAAAAGATGCACATTTGTAAACTTTGTTATTTTTTCCGTGAACAGAATGAAATAAACTAGTTGATATTGATGAACAATTAATCATTGGAACAACTTGTTTCCAGACGCTGTGGGTGCTCTGCTCCAACGCTGGAAGTTTTTAAGAAGAGACTGGACAGCCATTTGTCCAAAATGGTATAGGGCTTCCTGCCTGACCAGGGGGTTGGACTAGAAGACCTCCAAGGTCCCTGCCAAGCCCGTTATTCTGTTGGGCTTGAAACTACTTGTTTTAGGAGGATGAAGAGGATGAAGATCTGAACATCTGAAAATTATAAGAAGTCATTCCTGAGACTTCCCTGTTTGACATCAGGATTCATAACTGAAGGTAATGTATTGGCAACAATGATAGTACCACAATGATACCACAATGGTGGTAGTAGACATTGGTAGACTTTCAAGATTTCCAAAGAACATCCATTAGAAAGAACCTTGAGATAACCAGCAACAACTTTAGTCACCAAGTTTTAATAAGAACAGACAAAACTTTTGAACACAAATGATGAACACAAACCTTTTCTTTTGTGGGGGTTAGTTGTAAATAAGGTGGTTTATTTTTATCAATCCCATTTCTGTGTTTTGAAACCATTAGATGGGCCTGTTTACTGAATGAAGGCTATCTATCTCATCTATATATTTATAGGTAGATATGAAAGCTGAGGAATCAGCTGGTGCTACTGCTGCTCTGTAGATGAATTGCAATTATTTTGCAATGATTATTATGAACTGTAAACCCAATATGTATTCAAAGCCTCATTTAGTTTTCTCAATTTATTTATTTTCACATAGGCCCAAAAAGTGTCCCCCTCCCCAAAACATCGATTTATATTAATTTTTAAAAATCTGCTTAAAAGTTGTGGTTGCATAACAAAATTAATGCAGAGCTCTATACTTTCAGAGACCCCAATATGACAGATATATAGGTATGTAATAATTTATTAGATGAATTTTGCAACCTTCTGGGATAAATTATTCATTGCCTTTTTTCTCCATGATTTGCCCTTTTTACTGAGTAGGGACTAATAATTCACAAATATGTTAAATAATAAATTGGACAAATTTTTCAGAATGTCCCAGATATAATGGTCAGGTAAAACTGAATTTCTTTTCGATGGGCTTGGGAATATAAAATGAAGATAACATAAGCATTAGGGTATTCCAGTAACTTAATGGGAGTGATGAGTAAAGTTGTAAGTCATACACTAACATGATAGATCTGTTATATAAAAAATGGTATGCATTTTCATGTCCTGTTAAAAACAGGATCCTGCTCCAGAGGACTGAACTTTACTGCTGAGTCAAGTCTGATGTGATGTTATAGAGTGAGACACAATTATAATGTGAGTCTGTCCTAGCCTATCTTTTATTTTTCAGATGAATATTTTCAATTGGAGTGAAAAGTACGGAAGTGATGTTGGAGGCCAAGCAGAACTTACAGAAGAGATGAAGTTGACAGCAATGTGAACATTTATGGTGTGTGTGTGTGTGTGTGTGTGTGTGTATGTATAATAAGAAATAACTAAGATGTGCAAACTTCGATTATTTTTAATTGAATGGGAAGAAAAGCAAAACTGAGAGGCTTGTCCATTGAGACAAAAGCATCAAATTATAATAACTCCTAAGTGATAACAGGCATACAATGATGTCATCACAAGTGCCATCATTAAATATACATTTTCATCATTGCTTTTCTTAAATTCTTACCCTTCTTCTTTTTCTTTATCCCCCGAGACTAGTCACCACTGTTAGCTATCAGGGTACTTAGCTGGTCTAGACTTGATGCTCCAGTGGTCTTCTCTCTTCATTGGCACTATTCTTAGTTGCTCTGATCCCCAGCAGTGAACCCAACTGGAAAGCTTCCCTAGGCAATACAAGGGGGTGGGGAGGAAAGACTTTATATTCCTCCCTCTCCTCCTCTTCTTTTTTTCCAAGCTTCTTTTCCTTTGCGATACTACAGCATATCACTGTTCAAACTCTTGCTTTTCTCCCACATTGGGTGTTTAAAGACCAAATTTAATCCGAAATATGTCTACCAAGTTGGGTTGGTGACCAATGCCTGTTTTATCATCATTTATAGACTTTTTACTCTGAACTGTATGTGATTCTGCAGTAATTTAATAATAATTGGTCCTCAATTTATTTCCTGCTCCGAGAACCTGTTGTGCTAAAACCTCTTGGGGATTTAACACCCAGTAGCTGTTTAATACAATAGTGTTCTTGTGTTCTTGACTAGCTTGAGGCTTTTATGCATTTTAGATTCATAATCAAAATTTTTATTTCCCCAGTCTCCGTCTTTTAGTATTGTTCTGCTATAATGATTAGAAACATTATGCTTGTCCACATGTTGGAGAGTAGACATGGCTATCAAATTGTTTTTCTCTGCTGTAATGCATTTGCCTATGATGCATGTGTGTATTTAAAATAAAAAATAAAGAAAAAAACCTTCTTGCTTCTCCATGGCTCCCCTTCAAGTTTGTCTCTGATAATTCCAAAGGCTGGCTTTCCAATACAAGTATCTCTTGGGATACTTACAAGCTATATAGACCTCTTGTGTCAGTTTCCATACTTTGAATCTCAAGTGCTGAGAGCTTCCCATACTCCATTTAAGGCAGTGGTTCTCAACCTTTTTAATGCCGCGACCCCAACTGGTTGTAAGTCGAGGACTAAACCGGTCATAAGTCGAGGACTACCCAACCAGTCGTAAGTCGAGGACTTTCCCTGCCCGGGAGCACCGCGCATGCGTGGTTCCGCCCCCTGCGCCAGCCGAGGTGTGGCTGGCAAGCGGCAGAGACGGAGCAGGCCGACCACCAGCTGGCCCAGCCCAAGGGAGGTAAGGCACCCGCCGGAAAAGGGGGAAAAATGGCAGACAAAAAAAATGGCAGACAAAAAAAATGGCGGACAGCCTTGCTTGGCAACCCCCATGAAATGGTCGATCGACCCCAAATGGCGTCCCGACCCACAGGTTGAGAACCACTGATTTAAAGTGATTCCTTACATCTACATGTGCAGAAAATGTGAGAGAGGCAGTAGATAGGTTATTGCCCTGGACTAGGCTTGTGACACTTCATACTTTGCTTAAATTCCTAAGTTCACCATGAATGTTATACAGATACTTGATTAAGAAGAACATCTATTTTTATCATCAGTGCACCTTCTTATTTGGAGTTCATTCCAACAGGTATAGCTATGGTTAAATGTTAAATGTTAGTTATTTCTTCTGCCTGTCTTTGTCCTACTTTTTTTTTAAATTTATTGAGCTATTGGATATCATTTTTCATTTGGTTCAAAATACCTATATGCCTTCCTTTGGCTTAATTGTGTCCTTTCATGTCTGCTATTCATAGGAGTGAAATAACAGTTCGTGTTTTTAATTAAAAATAATTTTAATTGTTGTAAATGGATGTATATCAGGCTCCATTTTCAGGTGAAAGATGCTGCTATTTTGGAAGTAGAACAGCATGAGAAGAGTTTTTTAGGTGTTATTCAGATCTCAGTCTTTGGCTTTTTGCCAATTTTTACAATAGAAGGATGTCAAATATTGGCCTATATCTATACAAAGGTACATGAATATAAAATTACTGTTGGTGGAGATCATATTTCCCATATACTGATTAGCACACTTTTCATTTCAGGCCCAGTGCTTTCATTCCCTTCAGCCACTTTCTTGTAATAAAATTATTTTTTAATAACAGCATCTTCACTGAATTAAAATAGAGAAAAATAGAATACTTGTCCTCTTCATGTTATATGATACAGGGATCTGTTTTTCCCTTTTTTTCATTTCTTATCATCATCTGATTTCAAACATTTAAATATATAATGGCAGGCACCTTTTCAGTATTTCAAACATATTATTTGACTGTGTTGAATATTTTCCTTTCTCAGATACAAATTATCACAGCCAAATATATTATTTGAGAGATGGGGACCTGCTTTATCTCAATGAACATTTGTATTAGGGCAGAGCTTGCATATTGGTTATCATTGCTGCTTCTTCCTGAAAGTTTTTTTTTCTTTTTTTGCCTTCACAGAACCTGGCAGCATTGCCCATAATTATCACTGCCTTCTGAGGTCCATGAAACCACTTCAGTGGATGAAATATTATAGTGGCATTGTCAAAATCAAATTAAAATTAGTATGGGTGAAATGAAGCTAGAAAGAGTAAGACAAATTGAAAGAAGGAAATTGATATTAAGACCAGCTTTAGAAAAACACAATTATGTTCCTAATGAGTATTAAAATATGGAAAACAAGAGATACATGTTGATACTTAGCAGTGGTGGGATTAAAATATGAGAACAACCGATTCTCTGTGTGGATGCCGCTTCCGGAAGTCCATTCTGGGACTGGGCAAGAAAAAAATAGCTATCGGTTCTGCCAAAGTGGTGTGAACTGGCTGAATCCCACCACTGATACTCAGTCAAATGAATTCAAAACAAGGTACGCCACCTAAGCTCAGTTTTAACCTCAGTTCTTTATATATATATATATATACTGTATATTTTACAAAGGTGTACAGCTTCAATATACAATCTGCTTTAAAATTAAAAATAATTAAAAATAATTTTAATTGTTGTAATGGATGAGGAAGAAGAAAATATCTCAGTGATATGTAGCTCTATTTATGATCTGAGAAGGCCAAGGTAAGAATGTAATACAAAAGCTATGTTTTACTTATTCTCCTGAAATTTTGTTTATTCATTCTGAAGTTTCCAATTTTGTGCTGGGTAGCTATGCATGTGTTTTACATACATCTTATGTAAAAAAGAAAATAGCTCTTAGGCTCCATTTTCAACTGAAAGATACTCCTATTTTAGAAGTATAATATAGAGAGTTCTTTAAGTGTTGTACAGATCTCAGTTCTGTAGAACAATAGTTATATATCACATGTTAAATGGACTACTATGTAGAAATACTTTCATTTAATCAATTTCTGCTTGTATTATATATTGATAAGAATTAAACTCAGTTTTTGAAAACCTCACATTTTTCATCTAAACATTTTGAATTCTTCCTTACTACTGCAATAAGCAGCAGAGGGCAGCAAAGAGCTTTTTTTGTAGCAACTAAACCCTGCAGTGACCTGAATTATAATTTAGTTCTTTACAAAACCAGCTGAGTGGTAAAACAGAAAATTGTTAGTAAAAAGTGGAAAGGTTATCTTTAAACAATAGAAGTGGTTTGTGCTCTTGATTTTCTTACCTTATTTTTTTAAGGAATATTATATACAAGTACCTACCTATCCCTCAATTTAAGTAAAAGCTAGGCAAGTTGGGTGGCATTTATCCATATTACCCCAAGTAATGCTAAATTGTTCTATCATTTCAAAACATTTCTCTGATTTTGTAAATAGACGCATCTGAGAGCGGTATGTGATTTCTCTACCCAGTAGAATGCAGTGAAATACATGGCCATGCATTTTTCCCTTTTGAAAATAAGGTATTAGTATCCCGTATACTCGGTCAAGGATTTTCATTTGAAAATCTTTTGTTGTTTCCTTTACTACAACCACACCAGGGTGAATCGTGATGTGGTCACAGTGTGATGCTGTGTGAGGTGAGATGAATGCTTGATGGACTTGCTTGATGGACTTGCCATGGTTCATAGATTTTCATTATTTATCCCTGAGGTTGGTTTTTATTTGTATGACAACTACCAGTTCTAATTACTTAGTATGTCCAGTTACTCATTTTGATTAGGCAAGAAATTTCTGGAATCAGTAAGCTATTGTGGATAGTATGCTATAATATGTTGAAATCTCACTAACTAATGAAGTTGGAGTGGCTGATCAGACACCTTTTCTTAGCCTATTTGACATTAACAACAGAATGCCAGAGATGCTTGGTCATCAGTCGAAGTGACCTACCCATATCCTATTTGCTAACAGCTTAATTGTCTGTTGAATTAGATAAACCCAGGAATTTTTGACACAAATCAAAAGTCAAAACTGCATCTTAACCATTGAACATTGCTTCAAGGAAAATGGACCTTCATCTCAGTTTGCACTTTACAGTTCTCCTGCAAAAAATATACTTTGTGCCATACTAGGGGCCATCTTAATGGCTACTACATATGATGTAAAATTCTCTGGCCAAAGGAAGCAGCTTCATAAATTGAATCAAATAAAATTCAGATTTTTATGCAACTCCTCCACCCCATTTTTTTCCTTACTTCCACATTAGTCTTTAACAACTTAGATCCCACATGGAATTGATTTTCTATTTCATCTGTTGATAACTTTTTAGAAAATAAATGTGCATTTTTTTCTATTTAACAATGCATTTAATTTTCATGTTGAGAAAATTATATTAGAATGTAGATGAGAAAATGGGTACCACATGGTGTGGACTGCTAAAAATGGTTGTATTTGTAGAAAGGCTTAAAATAAATTCCCTTTTCTGGGAGGAAATGACCAAGAAGTTGAAAAATCTTGTGGTTAAACAAAAGATCCCAAAATTATTCCAAGCCTTTTCTCAGAAGGAAATAGAAAACAACAAGGAAAAACAGTCAAAGTAACTGCTGAGCTATAAAATTGACAGATGGACCTTGATTATCTGTCAGGAGGGACAGACAATAGTGAGGAGGCTGTGAGACAGAAGTACTTATTCAAACATACATTGACAGAATGATCTAACCACCTGAAAATTCAAACCCATCCTCCATATCTTTACTTCTACTTTTCCTTGCTTTCTCTCTCCTAGAGATTCATAGATTTGGAAGGGATCATTTAAGCCATCAGATCCAACCTCCTGCTTCATACAAGAATCCAAATTAATGCATCCATGACAGATGGCTATCCAGTTCTGCTTGAATATATCCTGTGGAGTGTAGCTCTCTACTTCTCTGGATAATTGCACTGTTAAACTGCTCTTAGGAAATTTTCCCCCCCTAACATTAAGTTGGAATTGTGTTTCTGAAACTTGAACACATAATTTCATATCCTGTACTTTGGTGCACTAGAGAACAGATCTTGATCTCTGTGTGATATCTTTTCTGAGCTTTTGAGTGTTTTTATCATATGCCCATTTAGTCTTCTTAAAACTAAACACACTCATTCTTTTCCGTTTCTCTTCATAAGGCTTAGTTTCATATTAATTCAATTCTTCTCATTGCCCTCCTCAAAATATTTGTCGTAATCTTTTGTGTGGTGCACAGAACCAGACAGGAAATTCAAGGTAGGGTCTGATGAAAAAAGAATAAGATGAAGCTATTAGTTGATGGTAGGCACCATCAACTAATAGCTTCATCTTATTCTTTTTTCATCAGACCCTTGGATTTTTCTTTTTTGAAGTCATATCACACTATTGATTCACATTCAGTTTGCATTCACTTGAATATCAAGATCTTTTTTACAAGAACTATTATAGAGCCAGGATTCCCTTCCTATATCAATGTATTTGATTTCTGCTTCCTAAATGAAGAACGTGATATTTGGGACTTCTGGTCTTGAGTCATAGTAACATGGCTGAGAGATTGCGGGGCTCTGCACCCTATAGATGGTTTTGCCCTGCCAGGGGACCCTAAATGGGTCTAAAGTCACACCAGAGAGGTGGCGAAGAAGGAGGCCCCCCCGATGATTGTGGAATGATGGCAGTCAATCCGTTTGATCTGGTGGAAGCCATCCAAACCAACAGGAGAAAGGCTAGCTACACCTTGGTGAATAGCTCAAGCTACTGGCAGCTGAAATCCAAAAGCACTAACCAGAACAACTGTGAACAGCATGCTTGGAACTGGGTGAGAACATTGATCTTCTCTCTTCTATTTTGTAACTAATTTCCTGGAAAATATCCCCAAGAAGCAAAAAATCCTCTGAAAGTGAGAAAGGGGGGGGGGGAGAACCACATCCCCACCCTTCCATAGATAGAAGTGGTGATTTAATTTTTATGGGGGACAGAAATATATCAAAATGAAGTTAATAATACTACAGTCTGGATAAATCTGAAAATTATGAAAACTGTTAAGATTTCACATTTGAAAGAGTATTGATGAAATTACAAGAAAATAATTATTTGTTTTAAAAGTTGGAAAATGAATAGCTACTGACATCTAGTGGAGAATTAGAGCATAGAACAACAGCTGCATTGACTCAGAAATTGGCAAGATGCCCAAAAATAAAGAACAACTTGTTCCTTTGAACCTCAGTGACTTCTAGCCAAATAGAGAACAGCTGGGAACAGAGGGAAAAAAATACACTGGGCCACCTACTACAGAGTGAGAACTATATTTGTTTTAAAAAGTGTTGACCTTCTGGGATTATAAATACTTACTGAGCTGCGATTTCTAAGCTCAAGAATTGTTTGCAGAGGAAAAAAAACCCCTTGACTTTTGGCTAATCTTCTAGGGGCGAATTTACTGGAAATCTCTTAGGTGGTTAAATATTCTGGACTGCAATTTTGGCTGGCTGATAATTATAAGAACCCTGAACAGAAGAACTGTTATAAAATACTGATTTTAGTGGTGCTTTGACAATTGAAAACACATTAGATTATAAAAACCATATATAAAGATAAGAACTATATAAGATTTGGTTGTCTGGATTTTAAGATTGGCTGGTTTGACAAGGCTAATCACAGAGACTATGGTACCGGTGAAAGACTATCTGGAGGGGGGAAGATAAAATGGATGTTGCACACCTATCTAAAAGTGGCAGGAAACCACACCTAATATTTCCTTCTGAAGGCTCCAGCCTAGAATATCAGAGATCTGCAGGAGCAATACTCCAAGACTCATTGGAGTGGCAGAAATTGATACATTTGTCTCCTGCTTCATTTTGATTTCCTAAACCATACAATCCAACTAAAATGTTTCGCCGTAATATTTTCAGCTCTGGCATTACAACCTCCAGTCACAAGCAGCACTTCTTACTTGCATGTTCTGTCAACTTGATCATAAAGCTCATCAAACTCTTCTTCTGCATCAATGGTTGGAGCATAGGTTTTGAGGATCATCATGTTAAAGAATTGTCCATGAAGTTTAAATGATATTATATAGTCATTGGTTCCACTGTAGCCAAGTACTGTCCTATACTCTTCCATTCGCTTTTTAAGCATTTCCACTCTTCAAGATCTTGTTCTATTTCTTATTTCATTATTTTTATTATTTCACAATTTTTTGTATTTCTTTCAAAGTATGTACTTACTGCAATTTGTCAAGTAAACATTTTACTGGATTTTTTTGTTATTACACAGCCTGTCTCTTCTTTTACAAACTTTTTCTTCCTTCAGAGTCAGTGCCTTGTTATCTTTCTTTTCATTAAATTATCACAAAAGCAACTAAAATATTTTATTACTTTATCAAGAATCACATAGAGCTTTGTAACAATTTTATATCATCTGCATAACATTTCATATTATATTCCTCTTTTTCAGTTTTGATCCCAGTTACCTGTTTATGTTTTCAGTTCTTGTGACCAAGACTTTCAGAGTAATTACAGATACAAATGGGATACAAAAAAGCACCTTTATCTTGTATCTTTGCTAATTGAAAGAGATTAATTTTTTTCTTTCAGTAACATAGATATTTATCTGTATATAAAACATAAAAGTAATGAATGCAGTTTTGTCTGAAATAAATCATATGCTGTTTTAACACTAATATATGCTTTCAGTACATATTGCTCTGTAGCCCTGAAGGCCCATCTATTCCGTGCGGCCGGCCTGGCGTAGTTTGATTAAGTTTGATTATGTTTTAGTGGGGGTTTTGTATGGGGTGTTTTTAGAACAGGCCTGTCATTTAATTTGATTTTAGCATAGAAATTATTTATTTATTATTGTGGTTTTTAGTATCGCCTGTTCACCGCCCTGAGTCCCGTAAGGGAGATA
>NW_015389959.1:58472-61029 GCF_001527695.2 Protobothrops mucrosquamatus
AGTTTGATTAAGTTTGATTATGTTTTAGTGGGGGTTTTGTATGGGGTGTTTTTAGAACAGGCCTGTCATTTAATTTGATTTTAGCATAGAAATTATTTATTTATTATTGTGGTTTTTAGTATCGCCTGTTCACCGCCCTGAGTCCCGTAAGGGAGATAGGGCGGTATATAAATTTAATAAATAAATAAATAAATAAATATGGGAAATTATACGCTTTTTAATAATACAAATAGATGTTAAGACAACTATTGTCTGTCCATCCATCCATCCATCCATCTGTTCCTCATGCCTGTCAGCTTTGAATTCTGTCCTGGTTTCAGTGCAGATAATTTAAATGTGTGTTTGTAACAAATGTTTGTTAGTGATTTTATGTCCAATTCATATCTACCATTTGGCACTTCTCTGCTTTGGCCTGTGTTTCTAAAATGTGCTAATCACAAATGATAAGAGCATATAATATCAGTCATAATCATTCTTGCAAAATCATTTAAGTTTCTAAAATAAATTTCAATTTAAAAATTCAATTTTCCCTCTCAATCTTTTCTTTGAAATGTTGTTAACAATGTATAGAAAAGCTGTTAAATGTCTAGTCAACTTTTTGATTGATTGACTTTGTATCTGTTCACATGCATACCACTGATGCCAAGATAAAAGCCAAATTCAGCAGATACCAACCAAAAATTGCTGGTGTTACCTCTCCCCAGAAATAAAAACTAAAACTAAAATTATTCCTCCTCAAAAGATGCTAAAATAGCTAATGTCAGTGAATTGTCAAAATATCCTCTCTAATTTATCATCACCAAGGAAGGAAATAATGGGAAAATAATGAGCTATTATTGTTTCCTCTCTGTAGTGATTTTCAAGTTATTTATAAATGTTGCAGTTAATGTTCCAAAATATGCAGATGAGACAACAAAAGAATGTATTTCAATGTGTCCAGTATAAAATGAGTGTCATGTGTTTTACTCTGGTTTGACAACAAGAAGACTGTATCACTTTTACTGTAGTTTCAGTTCATATTAAAAGTGATTGATGATGCTAATAGCGAGATGAGAATTCTAATGTCCAGAAGAGATTTAGGTTTGGTGATCATGATCTGAAACACATGGGTAATGGACTTCAGGCACAAGATAGCTTGTGCCTTACTAGGACTTGGAAGAATGTGTTTGGCTTAAGTGTGTTAAATTTGGTCAGGAAGACTTTACATTGAATCCTTAGGGATTGGTGCTGAACACTAGAAGAACTTCAGGTAAGGACATGTGCACCACAGGAGTAACTGAAAAAGTAAGTAGACTGAAGCCTATTTAAAAAAAAACCAGTGAAAAACTAGGTATAAACCTTAATTCATACTTTTATGGCCTTTATTTTTATATATCTAATGTTCTGAATATGGAAAGTAAACAAACCTGAACTCTTATTACAGCAAAACAAATATGATTTAATAACTATTATGTAGAAGCCTGTAGGATGATTCTCATGATTAGAATATGGTAATTGAAAGATTCTATTTGCTCAGAAGGAAGGAAGGGAGGGGAAATGCTATAAATGTTAAAGGTATTTATACATGCACAGACGTCCAAGGGAAATCACTTGTAGTACTGCTGAGAGCATTCCAGTTAAACTATATTGATGAATTAATAAAAGTGACGCTATTATTTATCTAAGAAATTCCTGACTTAACTTGCTGGCACCTCAAACTATCTTTCATTTGATTCTAAGCTAGAATAAACATCTACACAATAAAACAGAAGAATTGAGAACTTTAGGAAAAAGCGAAGTATAATTCCGGACTTCTTGATATTAAGGCATACTAAGTGAAATTGAGGTACATATCTTGGGATTCAAGGCATTTGGGGATTGATGAGCTGATTGCGTGTATACTGGGATAAGTGTGGCTACTATTTATTTGTTATTAATATCATTGAATTGAATTATCTGTCTGTGTCTCTGTGTGTAGATATATTCATTTTTTGGGGATGGTTGCTTATAGCTTTTCTAAGAAACTAGAAGCCATTTGCTTAAAATAGAATACCGTATTTTCCGACGTATAAGACGACTGGGCGTATAAGACGACCTCCAACTTTTCCAGTTAAAACAGTGGTTCTCAACCTTCCTAATGCCACAACCCTTTAATACAGTTCCTCATGTTGTGGTGACCCGCAACCATAAAATTATTTTCGTTGCTACTTCATAAGTGTAATTTTGCTACTGTTATGAATAGTAATGTAAATATCTGATATGCAGGGTGTATTTTCGTTGTTATGAATTGAACATAATTAAAGCATAGTGATTAATCACAAAAATAATATAGCAATGTATGCTGGAGAAGCTTACTCTTCCTTGCTCAAAAATGTTGGGAGGGAGGGAAGGGGAAGGGGAAGGAAGGAAGGAATGAAGGAAGATTGAAGGGGAAAGGAAGGAGATGGAGAAGGAAGGAGATTGAAGGGGAAAGGAAGGAAGGAAGGAAAGAAGGAAGGAGAAAGAGATTGAAGTGGAAAGGATGGAGATGGAAGGAAGGAAGGAAGGAGAGATTGAAGGGGAAGGGATGGAGATGGAG
>NW_015389959.1:61682-66107 GCF_001527695.2 Protobothrops mucrosquamatus
AAGGAAGGAAGGAAGGAAGGAGAGATTGAAGGGGAAGGGGAGGAGATGGATGGATGGATGGATGGAAGGAAGGAAGGAAGGAAGGAAGGAAGGAAGGAAAGATGGATTGATCTTTGGAGAGTCATGTTTTTCCAGATGGTGATGAACTGCAACTCCCAGCATTCCCCACTCTTCCACAGTGCTTTTTAGGGCTGCTGGGGATGGTAGTCCAGTAAGGTCTGGAGACACACACAGATGCCCTCCGATGGCGAGGGAGGCGGGCCGGGGGGCGCGGGGGAGGCTCTGGCGCCGCAGTTCAGCTCAGCCAGCAGCAGCAGCAGCAGCAGCAGCAGCAGCAGGGAATTAGGTAAAAAAGGATATATGCAGTGTTATCTTCATTTTAGATGTCAAAAGGGTCTCTCTCTCTCTGTCTCTCTCTCCTTCCCTCCCTCTCTTCTCTCCTTCTTCCTCTCTCTCTTTCTTCCCTTGGTCTGCCAGTTCTTTCCCCCCACTCAGTGTGTGTGTGTGTGTGTGTGTGAGTGTGTGTGAGAGAGAGGCACTTGCACTTCCCCCCACTCTTTCTCTCTCCCTCCCTCCCTCCCTCTCTTTCTCTTTCTCTCTCCTCTCCCTCTCTTTCTCTTTCTCTCACTCCCTCTCTCTCCTCTCCCTCTCTCCCCCTCCCCTCTCTCTTTCTCTCCCTTTTTTTCTTTCTCTCTTTCCTTTCTCTCTTTCCTGTCCCTCTCTCTCTTTCCTCTCTCTCTCTCTCTCTTTCCTCTCCCTTTCTCTCTTTCCTCTCCCCCTCTTTCTCTCTCTCTCTCTTTCTCTCTCTCTCTCCTCTCCCTCTTTCCTCTCTTTCTCTTTCTCTTTCTGTCGCTCCCTCTCTCTCCTCTCCCCCTTCCCCCTCTCTCTTTCTCTCTCTTTCTTTTTCCTCTCTCTTTTTCTTTCCTCTCTCTTTCCTCTCCCTCTCTCTCTTTCCTCTTTCTCTCTCTCTTTACTCTCCCTCTCTTTCCTCTCCCCCTTTCTCTTTCTCTTTCTCTTTCTCCTCTCTCTCTTTCTCCCCTTTCTCTCTGCTCTCTCTCTCTTTCTCTCCCTTTCTGTTCCTCTCCCTCTCTCTCGATCTCTTTCTCTCTCTCCCCGCTCTCTCCCTCTCTCTGATCTTCTGCTTACCTGGCTTCAAGCTGTTCTCCAACAAGCTGACACACATTCTTATTGGGCTAGCTCAGGGGTAGGCAACCTCGGCTCTTTTATGACTCATGGACTTCAACTCCCAGAATTCCTGAGTCAGCATAGCTGGGCTAACTAGCTCTCTCCTGTCCTTCCTGCTTCCTGCTTCCTGCAGAGATGCAGCAAAGGGAGGTGCCCCGCCCAATAAGCTTGTCAGTTCGTCAGAACAGGGTGAGGCTACTCTCTTTTTTACACACACACACACACACACACACACACACACACACACACACACACAGAGAGAGAGAGAGAGAGAGAGAGAGAGAGAGAGAAGGGAAGTGCAAGTACCTCTCTCTGTCTCTCTCTGCAAATGGCAGAGGAGGCTGGGAGCCACAGGTTGCCGACCTATGAACTAGACATTCATAATTCCAGCAACTGTTCTTTATATGTTTTATATGTCCCCTGATCATCTTCTTTGCAAGTCACTGTCTAAGTCACTGTCTCTTGGTTTCTAGCCTAGTAACTTAAGCACTGCACCAAACTGGCTCCTATTACATCAATGGGCTGTACAAAAAACAAAACCCGAACCCTTTGCAACAAAATATTTACTAAAAATTAAAAATCATAATGGACACAAAAAAGCAGCTAAAAAAGACAAGTCACAAAAGAAAAATAAAATAAAGGGTAGGCCCATGTAAATTATTTGATGAGGTTCTTTGCTTATAAAGCTGTTTAAAGCATGGTTGTCTTCAGGTTCTCCTAAAGTCTTCTGTTCCAGAATTACTCTTTTTCAGGACAAAGATGCAGTGATTTGTTTATAAATTAAATACACACTAAAAAGTTTTTATTTACCTTGCCTTATTTACAATCATGAAGATACTCATGGTAATATTATGATGATAATTATGATCACCAATTATAATTTTATGAGTATTATTTTTATATATTTCATATTACATTTTAATATGCTTTAATGTAATATACCATCTGACTGATTTGCATGGCACAAAGTACTGTAGATAAATAGTTTAAACAGAAGTGAGAAAGGCCCTTTATGCTGAGCCACTACTATGCTCCTTGAATCTCTAGAGCAGTGGTTGAGAATCACTGCTCTGGACTGTGATGGCATTTACAGTATAGTCCATTCTCTTCATTTTGCAAATGACTTGCCAAAGGGGAAAAAAACATAACTACATAATGGATTATTTTATTTAGTCTGATGTACAGGAGAAAACAATTTGATTAAATCTACAGGTACAGTAAAATATTGCTGAAATGAGACATTTTCAGGGGAAGGAAAGCTGTGGGAAAACTTACTTAACTCGAAACTTAACCCTCTTAGGTTCAGGTGTAAGGTATTCTGTGTTGAGTTTCTTAATTGAGATGAGAGGTTGGCTAGGGAGAAATAAAATGTGTCCCAGGTCCTCCTGTTATATGATGTTCTCATTCTTACAGCCTTCTTTCTACATTAATATGTGATTTTAATTCACACTTAAGAGGCTGTACAGGTGTTCAAATCTGAAGGAAAATACTGCTCTGAAATGTACAGGGTCACATAACATTTGCATGCAGCTGCTTAATCCAAATGTATATTTTTAGCAAGTTGCAGACAGGTGATACATTTTCTCACTTGAATGTTCTGAAGGACTTTTTGGCTTTGAATTTGCAGCACAGCAGAGCCCTGATACAAAATACAACCTTTTGAATGTACTTTTTCACAAAACCCATACTTGATTTGTGTTGTTATTCAAAGTGTAAATTTTTGAAAGGGCAAACTTGGAGGCCACTTCAAAACATTCTGGCATTGGAACACTCCAATAACACCATTACTTGATAGTTTGGAGCCTAGCAGGGTGAAGTTACTGAAGGGAATGCTCATCTATTTAATTTCTTCGGAGAACAAGCCCCTCTGCTGTTAAAGTTAGACCATTTCAGAAATAGCTGTTTTCGAATGTGTAGGTACTTAGGGGCAAGAATGGAGTGGAATTAATCTCACCTTCTGGCTTATTACGATATGCCTTATTTGAAGTTTTCCCTTAAAAATAAATCCTGGGAGCCTTTAGGAAGAATTGGAGGTTGTATTTAAATCCAAGGGGTGATAAATGGGTTAAATTATAGTTCCAAAGGAATTATTCTTGAAGTCATAAATATGTTACCTAAATACACTTTAAAATACATATTTTAAAATACATGTTGCTATATTTAGTGCTAACTGCTTCACAACATTTTGAAAAATCCAAAATTCAAGTGCATTCCAACTCACACAATTGTCCTGGAGGAATAAATAAATCATTGTTTTGAAATGCACTAAAAAAAAATCCTTCCGTTTCCCTAGCTACTAATTGAAAGTAATGGTAAGACTGCTAGTTGACTATAGGACCAATCCATCTTACTGTATATCTGTTTGACTTCCTGGTGTTAAAGAAATCCAACAATCACATTTTAAATTAAAACTTGCTCTCTTTTATCAAATCCTAATTTTATCCAATCCTGGCTGGGAAAATGACTATAATATGGCTGAATGGTAGAGGTTGGGAGAAACTCCATTATCAGGTAATTTTATTGGTACTATCAAATGTATTGGTTCAGCCCCATAATTATGTTTTAATGGACTGATCTATTGCTTTATTTTAAACTGGGAAACTTCCTCTCTAATTCCCTTCTAGTCCCTGAATTTGCCTCTTCCTTGCCAAGAACCACTGTTACATATCTGCATGACAAATTATGTATGGCTACAGTGTAGTTGTTCTGCTATGTAGACAGTAGGTAGAACGATCTGTTGTCTCCCATCACTAACTGTATTTTCTACTGTTTCAATGCATAGCATCAAAGCAGCTTAGCAGGGATCCCAACAGCCACTTGGCCATTAAATTGACATTTTCTCTTCATCAGAAATTTCTTCTTACTACAGAGAACCATTCATGTCACAGTCATTCTGATTATAGCTCTGAACCAGAGACTCCCACTGCCTCAAATGGGATTTTTGAATGAAGGCTGGAGAACATCTGATTATATTGTTTATGTGCAACTCAGCTGGGGCCTAGTTGGCCTCATTTTCATTGTTTACATTGGCCACGTTAAGAGCTCTGTGGATTAAACAAAACAAAACAAAAATTAAAAAGCAGACTGTCACTTAATAGGATTATTTGATGGGTAGTTGCACATGCTTGAACAGAAGTTGGCTTGATTAGCTTTATAAAATGGCTTTGTTATTTGCAACCATTGGCATGTTCATTGGCTACATAAAAAGTAGCACATGAAATCTAATAAGCTGGAGCTGAA
>NW_015389960.1:0-16279 GCF_001527695.2 Protobothrops mucrosquamatus
CAGAAATTTTGGGCTCAGTTGTGGTCGTAAGTAGAGGACTATCTGTAACAATCACTCTACACAAAAACATTACTCTTTCTAAATAAATGTTGCCACAGTGTTCCACACAATCAGGAGCGAAGCCACATGGCTTTCTGATCCCATACAGGCCGTAATTGCATCCGACATGAAATCTGAAGTATAACAATGTAATAGCAAGGCACCAAAATCACATACAATATGTTGTCTTATAGGTTTTAATGTGACTATCAAAATTAGGTTATTCCTAAAGCAGAAAACTGAAATGTCAGGTGAATGAAGTTCCAAATAAGTTGATTTTAAAAAGTCTGAAAACAGGGTGCTGTGTTTCTCATTCAAACCGACAATATGAGAACTGCCAGCATTTCAGTCTGAAAGAAAGTGGAGAGAGACAACGAAGAAGTATTTGATCCTCTTCAATAATTCTCACAACCTTTGAACGTTTCAAAAAGGCAACATGAAACGCAGCCCATAAAACTATAAAGCTCTCCTTTCAAAGACAATCTAACAATTTCAGATTTGGAGGAAACAAACTCGTCAGCCAAAAACTTTATGCTTACTGAATGCAAAAGCCGCCCCCGTTTTACAAGTATGATTTATATATAATTACTTGAGACAGAAACCAGCATGCTACTTTCATGAACCTGTTTCATTTAAAAGTACCTTGTGAACATAAAGCTATCTATAGATCTCTCCAATCTGATTTTGAGAATGGTCTTGAGACTCTTAATTTTCCATATGGGGAAACCACAACACTGGGAAGTTGAGTAACGTGAGCTGTCATTGGGTGACTCAGTGGCAAAAGTAAACTTGACTCTCAAAATCAGATAGATCCCTTCCCTCCAACATATAACACATTGCTGGCTCAGGAATTCTGGGAGTTGAAGTCCACGAGTCATAAAACAGCCAAGGTTGCCTACCCCTGCACTAGACAGTGGAAAAATGCCTGAAACTCCAGATAATCTTGCTTGTCAACAGAAAATAAATCATGTAACAAACACTAAGAATAGTTGTGTTCCGTCCAATTTAGTGTAAAAAAACCCTACACTTTTAAGCAATTACAAGTTATATACAGTATAGGCAGGTCTGATTACTTGAAATCAAGTGGTTTTAGGACTACGGTTAACTATTTACCAAACTTGGTACAAAAACAAATGTCATTCAACTTTTCTCTACCACTAATACAGAAGTTATAAAAAAAAATCATCATCTCTGGAGCAGAACATCAGAGAGACCTATTTTAAAAAGTGTGACTGACAAGCTTTAAACTATTTTTCTTTCTCTTTTCAAAACTTTTCTTGCAGCTACTTGGTATTTATTTAGATTCACATGACCCACGGACACTGCAACTGTCATAAATATGAGTGAGTTACCAAGCGTGTGAATTTTGATCGCGTGACCATGGGGACGCTGCAACCGTCATCAATCACTTTTTCCACTGCTGTTGTAACTCCACACAGTCATTAAATGAACTGTTGTTAAGTCGAATAATATCTGTACTTTCATCTCTCTGGCACGGATCCCAAACCCCAGAAAGAGCTATAGAGAAAAGGGCAGATGAAGGAGAAGTGCCTTCAAGCATTGGGTGTGTCCTCAAAGCAACATTCCACTGAAGGAACCAAGTCACTGCAATGCAGAGTAGCTTAATTCATGCCTTTATTCAGGAAACACTGATCAAAATCTGAAACTAATAACAGTACAAACGCAAACAAATATAGAAGCGCCTTCATGCCACCCTCAGTCCTGCAGAAGACAATGTTCTTTTTTCTTCTTAAGAACATGTCAGATATAAAACTTCCCCTAACAATGCACCCAAACAAAAAATATCTACATTGAAAACATCTATTTCTGAGGAATTGGATTATGGTATGTTTAACTGCAAACATCAAAGTGTTGAAGGAAGCCACGAAAAGAATGACAAAAAAACGGAAGCCGTGCACCTTGACTAATGCAACAGACAAATATGAATTACTTCCCTAATTTTGCCAATCTTGTAGGGAACAATTTCCCCCTAATAAGTTAGAAAAGTTCTTGTGCAGAGTATATAATTTCTGTACTGATCAGTAGTCAAAATATATCAAAAACAGCAACAGCAGCTTTTTGGTTACTGGTTACGGCACCAATACGGCATAGCAGTTAAACAGATGAGGATACTTTAAATATTGTTCAATCTGTAAAAAAAAGCAATGTTCTCTTATGAAGCAACAGGCAAATATAAATCAAAATAATTTCTGATTTCAAAAGCATTACAAAGATCAGTTCATGGAAATTACACAAATAAAAATGTTAGCATTTATTAAGTAATAATATTTATGCTAAATTCTGTACAGTATCTTCATAGTGAAATGTCATTATCTATTGCCTCCAGGTTAACAATTAGATTAAGTATGTTCTTCACAATTGAACTATAAAAACAATAAATCAACCCAGATTTCTAGTATAACTGACGTAAGAAATGGAAAGGGGGAAAAATTCTTCTTTAAAGAAAACTGAATTCAAAAAAAGATTTCACAGTAGATCCTGCTACTTTTGATTTACTTACTATTTACTATTTATTTACTATTCTAAGTCTCTCCTTTGTGTCACATATGCTATTTCTTTTTAAGAATTAAAATAAGATAAATAACTTTTTTGGGATCTTCTTGATTCTGAACCTCAAACTTTATCCTTACTGAGGGGGATATAAAAATCTAAAATTTGGTATCAATCCATAGCAGGATAAATCCATCAATGCGCTGAATGATTACTGTATATCATACAACTAGATTATAATTTACTCAAAGTAATCTCATAAGCATGAGCACTGGTCCTAAGTCACTTTTTTCTGTACTGTCATTAACAAAATTGTTAACAGATTGTTAACAAAATTATTGTAAACTGAGCAAAATGAAAAACTGGCTTTTGTCGATGTTGGTTTATTATTTATTTATCAAATTTATTTGCTGTCCATCGCACAGTTCACGTGATCTTAAGCAGCTCACATCAAGATGAAATAAATCTTCAGCGATGATAAATTTAAAAACAGATTACAATTACAACAATTAAAACTAAAAAAAACAAGGGTTTGGAGGGGAGAGGGTGGAGTACCAGCCACCCCCAGCCAACCCTCAAAGTCAGCATTCCCAAATTCTATCTTTTTAAGAATTTCTGGTAATCAACTAAAACTGGTTAAAGGAATGATGTAACGTTCATTTTCTCTTTATCTTGTTCACCTATGACAGGGGTTGGCAGCCTTGGCTGTTTTATGACTCGTGGACTTCAACTCCCAGAATTCCTGAGCCAGCCATGCTGAGGGGAAAGGGAGAGGTTTCCAAGCTGAGCCATGCTGGCTCAGGAATTCTGGGAGTTGAAGTCCACGAGTCATAAAAGAGCCAACGTTGCCTACCCCTGACCTATGATGACCTATATCCCTACCAAAAAATATTAAGTGCAGCCACTCAGTGGTTGCGAAGCTCTGTTTTAAAAACTTGGTTTAGCAGCTAAATGTAGCCTTTTGGGGAGATTGAATCACCTGTTTCTTTGGGTTGAAATAAGGACTAGATCAGGGGTGTCAAGCTGCCGGCCCGTGGGCCAGTTGCATCATGCAGAGCGCCCATCCCAGCTCTGGCAATGCAAAAAAAGTTGTGATACGTCGTGACATGTCACATGACGTGGCAAGTTTGACACTCGTGGACTAGATCAGGGGCCCCCCAACCCCCGGTCCATAGACCGGTACCGGCCTGCAGCATGCCAGCAACCGGTCTGCACAAACAAGCAAAGCCCCATCCACGGGATGCAGGCAGCGCACAAAACCACGCTGTCAACACTGCTAACATCAGATGTTTTTGATTTGACAATAGATGGAGATGTAGCCATAATAATACTGAACCTAGTGTGAGAATCAAGGTTGTTAAAATGAGAGATGATAAGAATTGGCGGGCTGGAGAGCTGGAGGGAAAGCACTTTAAACTAATTGAGGAATGTGATTTATGACAGTTAATTGGAGGAGGGAATTGTGCTTTGATACTATATGCTCAAGGGGGTGGAATTCAGTTTTTGGCTTCGCTTATGTTAGTGCCAATGTTAGGATTCTCGAATAAAGATTCTTTAAGGTAAACAATGCCTCGAAGTTCTTTGAAGAGTTTCATCTGTCGGAACCATGACACACACACTCTCTGGTCTGTGGAAAAACCTTTCTCCACGGAACCGGTCCCTGGTGCCCAAAAGGTTGGGGACCTCTGGACTAGATCATCTGATGTGGTCTTTAGAACCTAGAATTGCTTCAGTTCCAAATAAGATTAAGAACAGCTGGGTGCTTTTTAAAAAGCTTGTCTCAGTATATACGGTAAGATTCTTATCCTGAGATTACTTCCTCTGTCATTTCCTTGCTTGTATGGATAGCTGAGCACACACATTTTAGAACAAACTGAATAGAGAAACCTCCTACACAAAATCTTCTAATCCATTATAAGACATAAAATTAATCTGCAATAGAGGAAGTGGCTTCAACATGGAGAAAATCAAGTCATTTGAAGACAGGCTATTCTGTATTTCTGGGTGGTGTAGATCAGGGTCCTCAACCCCCGGTCCATGGACCAGTACCAGGCCGTGGCATGCCAGCAACCGGTCCGCACAAACAAGCAAAGCCCCATCTGCAGGATACAGGCAGCCTGCCTGAGGAATTCTGGGAGTTGAAGTTCACAAGTCATAAAAGGGCCAAGTTTGAAGTCCCCTGTTTTTAAAGGTCCCTTGAGATAGTCCTCCTCCACTGTTTTCTCTAGCAATCCTAAAGGACACCTGTTATTTTATGTGATCAACTGATCAGAGTTATGAGGAAAGAAATACCCAGCAGTCAAGGTGCATGTTATGGTTTCCTCTACGTCTGAAGAGGGCAGCCATAGTCCATCAGCCCAGAGAGAGAAGGCAGGCAATCAGTTAATAGCAAACCCCTAATACAGGGTCTGCAAACTTGGCCCTTTTATGACTTGTGGACAACTCCCAGAATTCCTCAGCCAGCGTCCACAAGTCATAAAAGGGCCAACTTTGAAGACTGCTGCCCTAATACATTCCTGCCAATGACTGGGTCTATGTAAGAGCAACCTCCAGGCTCTTTCTCCCCTTTTGGGAAACAATATTTCTATTTTTGGCCTTTGCACATTGAACCTCTGGCAATGTTTCTGGGCACCCCTGGGACTTCTCTGCTTCCTCTTCATTCTCTTTGTCCACGTGCTTTGACTTAAAGGCAAAGAACATACATCTCCTGACTCTTGATTTGCAACCTCTCAACTCAAGGGTGATCTCTGCAACTCATATTGACAAATTTATAACTCCGGCATTAACACTGCTTGTGAACTTCTTATCTGCAGGCTACGGTGCAGGACAATGCTGCAATCAGAGTATTTTTTTTTCTACACACACACACACAAAATCACCAGGATCACTAGGCCAGTACTCAACTCACCCAATCTAGATGGCTAAAGGAGCCATGCTGGCACAGTGCCCACAGCCAGGAGTTTGATCCTGACTGGCTCAAGGTTGACCCAGCCTTCCAGCCTTCTGAGATCAGTAAAATGAGGATCCAGATTGTTGGGGACAATATGCTGACATTAGTAAACAGCTCAGAGAACGCTGTAAGGCATTATGGAGCGGTATATAATTCTAAGAAAGTTGGACCATAAGAAAGGCTGAGCGCCAAAGAATTGAGGCCTTTGAACTATGGTGCTGGAGAAGACTCCTGCGAGTCCCTTGGACCGCAAGGCGATCAAAGCGGTCAGTCCTAGAGGAGATCAACCCTGACTGCTCTTTAGAAGGCCAGATCCTGAAGTTGAAACTCAAATACTTTGGCCACCTAATGAGAAGGAAGGACTCACTGGAGAAGAGCCTAATGCTGGGAAAGATTGAGGGCAATAGAAGAAGGGGACGACAGAGAATGAGGTGGCTGGATGGAGTCCCTGAAGCAGTAGGTGTGAGCTTAAAATGACTCCAGAAGATGGTAGAGGACAGGAAGGCCTGGAGGAACGTTGTCCATGGGGCCGTGATGGGTCGGACACGACTTCGCAACTAACAACAACAAATATAAGTCTAAGGGCTGTTACTATTGCTAAACCCATCACTCTGTCTATCAAGATTTGTCTCCTTCCCCAGCCAAAGCCATCCAAGCTGAGGGAGTGATTGGTGGCTGTTTTCCTGCCAGCATAGAAACCCATCAATTATTCCACCTTACTTGCCCTGGAGTAATCTGTTAAGATAGTAGCACTCGCTGCTCTCGGTACCAAGACAGAGTAGAGACTGCGTGTAGTCCTGAGTATTCAAAATTTGTGGCTGGCAAAGAGTTAGTGGGAGACTACTATAGCTATTTCAGGCTCATTAGCCCTCATAAGTTAGTCACACCCTTCAGGGATTCGAACCTGGGCAGCTTGCATGTTAGGCAGCTGTATTACTCTTTTGAGCCACAGGTTCCCCCTTACTCCTGTCAGCAGAAACCAGGGAGGATATATATCTTATCTGTTGGGTGAGGCACCCAGTCTATCAAATATAAATCAGTCTGTTCTGCGTTTCGCTCGAATCTAGGAACATGTTTTGCAGGCAGACGTCACATACTGTGAGCACTATAAATTCAAAATTTGTGGCTGGCAAAGAGTTAGTGGGAGACTAGTATAGCTATTTCAGGCTCATTAGCCCTCATCAGCTAGTCACACCCTTCAGGGATTCGAACCTGGGCAGCTTGAGTATGTACCTAAAGCAAATTTTGCCTGTGCAAAAAATAAAGGAAAGCGCATTCATCTGCCAGTCTGAATGTGCCCTTATGAGTCAGAGGCAGTTCAGTCTTCCAAGCAAAAAAGAATGACCAGGGCCCTGGGAAGGAGCAACGAAGAACCACAACAGTTGTTCTCCAGCAAATATTTCTCCACCAACAATTTTGTACCAATCGAATCACACAGCAATACTCCCATCATATCCACTTTAGCCAAAGACCCATTACTTAAAAGCAAAGAGAAAATAAGCAGAATTTTTACAGAAATACGAAGTCAACAGAATGGGGCAGATTAGAAAGCGAGATACAGAAAACTACAATGAGCCCCATACACCAACCTTTCTCCTGATCCTTTTTCTCCTCCATTGGTGTCTGAGCCACCGCAGCATCAGAGGTGCACGGATGAATGGGCAACTCTGCACACTCACTGCTAAAAGCTCTTGGAAATAAGGGTTATTCCCTGGAAAACAGGTTTCGTTCAATGGTTCTTCGGTGCCACGAAGCCATCAGAAATGTTTGTACGAAGGCTAGAAAATGAGAAAGCCTCAAGGGAATCGAAGCCAAGATGAACAACAATCACAAAAAAAGGCAGACGAGAGTGGGGGGAGAAGCAACTTTTGAGGAAGAGGGGAAAAACCACTTGTATATCGTGTGACTGTCAGAAAGAGGAAATAGCATGCGGTAGGCAGAGGAAGCATAATTGAAGATGGACAACAGCGGTTTAGCAGTCTAACAACCCCAATGAAAAACATGTATGTGATGGCTCATCATGTAAGTATCCCTGGATTTCTTAAAATGCACATTACAAAGATTTTGTCTTGGCTCTAATTGCACTAGAAAACAGCAAAGCATTATTTGACCATTATTTCTACGGTACTTGCCTTGATGCATTTACACTATAAACGACCAAAGAATTTCAAGCAATAAATGTCCACAGAATGCTGTCTGTGCTATAATGAACGGGGGGAAAATTGGGGAGATGGTAGTGACAGGTTATTGTCTGAGCTGCTATTAGAAGAGTAATGCCACCAAGCTATCCTTGGCTTCTGATTCTATCAAGAGAGGGAGTTGTTGTTGTTAGTTGGGTTCTTATAATCATATTTTTCAGAATTTCCCAAGTTTCTTGAGAATCCTTCCCAAGCTCTCTGTACGTTTGTTGAAATCAGCTCTTTTAAAATCTAAGACACTAGTTTGATTTTGTTCTATTGCTTTTGTCTGCGTTATATTAAACTCCAGTATGACACAGTCAATCTCCCCCAAAGTTCCGGCAACTTCAACCCCCTCAATCTTTTCATCTCTGTTAGTAAGAATTAAATCCAGTACAGCTGATACACTACTTCTCTCCTCTACCTTTTAGATGACAAAGTTGTCAGCTAGCCCAGTCAGGAACCTGTTCAATCTCCCACTTGATGCAAAGTTTGTTTCCCAGTTGATATCAGGGTAGTTAAAGTCCCCTATTACTACTGTGGCATGTTTCCTACATACATTAGTTAAATGATTAGCAAAAAGTTCATCTATTGTTTTCTGCTTGGTTGGGTGGCCTGGAATATACACCTATGGTAATGTTATTCTTTTTTTCCCCTCTTATATTAGCCCAAATGCATCCAAGAAGGCTTTCGTCCTTGGTTTTATGCATTTCTATAGAAGTGTGATGGTTTTTTACATATAATGCAACTCCACCTCCTCTTTTGTTACATCTATTTCTTCCAGTCACGAATTTCATCCCACCAAGTTTCGGTAATGGCAAGTATGTCATTGTTGTTGTTAGTTGCGAAGTCATGACCGACCCATCGCGACCCCATGGACAATGTTCCTCTAGCCCTTCCTGTCCTCTACCATCTTCTGGAGTCCATTTAAGCTCACGCCTACTGCTTCAGGGACTCCATCCAGCCACCTCATTCTCTGTCGTCCCCTTCTTCTATTGCCCTCAATCTTTCCCAGCATTAGGCTCTTCTCCAGTGAGTCCTTCCTTCTCATTAGGTGACCAAAGTACTTGAGTTTCAACTTCAGCTTCTAAAGAGCAGTCAGGGTTGATCTCCTCTAGGACTGATCGGTTTGATCGCCTTGCAGTCCAGGGGCTCGCAGGAGTCTTCTCCAGCACCATAGTTCAAAGGCCTCAATTTTTTGGCGCTCAGGTTTTCTTATGGTCCAGGTTTCACAGCCATACATTGCAACTGGGAAAACCGTGGCCTTGACTATACGTACTTTTGTTGGCAGGGTGATGTCTCTGCTTTTCAGTATGCTGTCTAGATTTGCCATAGCTTTCCTCGTGGAAAGCCTTGCCATCATACTTCAAGTTCACCCTGTTTCTTCCCTAAACTTTAAGCATTGGTGTATAGGTATCTGAGTCCTTTATTGCTGACCCGGGGTATGCTTTCTACCTCTCCTTATTTGATTGGTAGTCTTGGGATTTATGCTTGGGATTAGGTCGTAAAGATAGATCACCCTCTCCCCTCAGTTTTAGTTTAAAGCCCTTTGGATAAGCTGAGCCACTCAATTTCTGAATACATTCTTCCTGGTTCTTGTGAGGTGCATCCTATCTCTTGCCAAGATCCCATCATGTAGGTAATTCAGATTACCTAGATTACATACTGTAGTTCACATACCAGTTTACATAGATGAAATACCAGTTTACATAGCTATTTTTCATGTGGGGTTTTTTTGTTTTTCAAGTTTTTATATTTGTTCGAGTTGCTTTTATTTTTATTTACGAGGCTGGATTACTTACTTAGTTGGTTCACAAAAATGGATTGTGACTGAAAATTAATTAATGGAAAAGTACAAATAGCATGAAGATACAGACAGCAACACGAGGTTGAGGGTGCAGTTACTTTTAGAGTTGTTATTATTATTTTATCTGCTATGCCAAGTGGAACTGTTATCTTATATAAGCAACCCCAAAAAAATGTGTGAACAGGAAATACTCTGATGAGTATCTAAAACTGCAATTTCATTGGACTGGGGATCCATACTCCCACACAGTTCTCTGAAGCATTGTGTTCTGAAATTTTGTCAAATAATGCCATAAAGCTAAAGAGTTCTTATTATAAAGCAGGAAATACATAAAATAATTCAAGGGGAAAATAATTTTGGATAAATATTTTGAGTACAAAATCTAATGAAAAGACCTTTAAAATAAAATAAAAAGATAAGAAGGCGCACATAAGTATTAATTATAATCATTACTGCACAGCAGGGGTCTTCAAACGTGGCCCTTTTATGACTTGTGGACTTCAACTCCCAGAATTCCTCAGCCAGGCACGAGGAATTCTGGGAGTTGAAGTCCACAAGTCATAAAAGGGCCAAGTTTGAAGACCCCTGCTGTACAGTATACACTGAAAATGTAAACTGAGATTATCTGGAAGATAAAAAGGTATGTGTTTAAGCCAGCGTTCCTTGCATTTTCTGAATGTTTATTTAGAAATCCACGATAGCAAAAAGTTTAAGAAATGTACCTTGTACCTATGCCTCATAGGAAATAAATATTAAAATTAAATGAGAGATGATGCTCTTCTTTTTTCTTCGCTCACACTCTCTCTTCTGTATGGCAGGTGGAAAGGAAAATTGGTGAAACTCTCCTTGTATATAAATACAATATCTGAGCCACTAAACCCTTCAACTGAAATAGACTTAAATAATGCTATGTCCGTCCCACATCTCTAAAGAATCATACAGCTGCGCTTTTTATGTTGTTTCCTACTATGCTTTTGAGATGTTTTTACTGGCTCTGATTATGTCAAGTCTCAACTGGCATGGGACCCTCTCCACCAAGGAAATTGTGGAGCTTGTTAAAACCACAACTGACAAAGTACTTTTAGGCATCACCACAACTAATTTCTCAAGGTAGTGGGGAAATTCCTAAACATTCAACCTGTTTCATCGGGATCACTGTATGTCACCATCAATCATTAGGAAACCCTATCCAGAAGACTATAAGCATCATGTCTAGTTAAGTAAGTAAGTAAAAAAGAGGGAGGGAGGGAGGGAGGGAGGGAGGGAAGGAAGGAAGGAAGGAAGGAAGGAGGCAGCCTTGGTTCAAGACTCAAGTGTCATGTGACAGGGTGAGTTCCCATTATTTGCCCCAACTCCTGTCCACCTAGCAGTTTGAAAGATGCAAATGCAGGTAGATAAATAGGTACCACTTCAGTGGGAAGGTAACATGACCATGGAAATGTCTTTGGACAATGATGGCTAGTCTCGACTAAGAAACAGAGATGAGCACCGCCCACTAGAGTTGCACACGACTGGATAAAGGAAGCCTGTACCTTTTTTCTTCCCAAGATGAAAAAAGTTGCCATTTATAGCAATAAGTAAGTTGGCATGTAATTTGGCAATGTTAAAACAGCACCCAAGACAGCACTTTACAAGGAAATAATCATGTGTGACAAGAATCTCAATAATTATTTGTTTTCATTACTGGCCCCTTTATTGCAACAATCCAAAACAATTGTTGCAAAAACCAAGATCATGGTCCTCAGCAAACAACCCGTTAATTTACCACCAATAAATTCAGAAGGAATACCACTAGAAAAAGTTGAAAGGATCACGCACCTCGGTTCTAATTTACATGAAAGCTGGGACATGACCACTGAAGTAAAGACAAGGATAGAGAAAGCTCGAACAGCATTCTTCAAAATGAAAAAGGTCTTCTGCAGTCACGACATAAGCCTAAGACTGAAAATCAGGCTTGTCAGTTAGAAGATTTTGGACACGTGATGCGAGACCCAGAAAAATACAGCATACTCCATTTAATCCTCCAGGGAAAGATTGAAGGCAAACGAGGTCCAGGCAGAAGAAGAACATCATGGCTTCAAAATCTAAGGGACTGGTTTGGACAAAACTCAGCAGCACTTTTTCGTGCGGCTGCTGATAAAAACAGGATCACCAACATGATCGCCAATGTCCGATAACGGATATGGCACAAGAAGAAGAAAGGTGTGAAACACAAAGGTGTGAAAACGCTTGAAGATGTATGAGATATACATATCAGCATTTCCAACTGCTTAAATGTCAAGCTATTTTTTTTAATTAACAGTGACCTGTTTCACCAGCTATCATGAAAACTGCTGGGATGAAAATGCTGTCTGTATTATAGTTCTCAGGGGCTGCCACAAAGAAGAGGGAGTCAAGCTATTCTCCAAAGCGCCTGAAGGCAGGACGAGAAGCAATGGATAGAAACTGATCAAGGAGAGAAGCAACTTAGAACTAAGGAGAAATTTCCTAACAGTTAGAACAATTAACCAATGGAACAACCTGCCTCCAGAAGCGGTGAATGCTCCAACACTGGAAGTTTTTAAGAAGAGACTGGACAGCCATTTGTCTGAAATGGTATAGGGTTTCCTGCCTGAGCAGGGGGTTGGACTCGATGACCTCCAAGGTCCCTTCCAACTTTATTATTATTATTATTATTATTATTATTATTATTATTATTATTATTANGACCTACTGTAGTCATTTTCCTGGATTTATCTGCAAGACTACTTTGTGATGATAAAAGAATCTAAAGTGTGTCAAAGGAGAAGGTCCACAAACAACGTGCAGGGCACAATTTCTTTTCTACTGCTTGATCTCCATCCAATGAAAGAAAATACTCTATGGCAAACAGCAATGAACTTGGATCCAGGAATAGCTCTCTGCATACAGGCATAGTTTAGTTTCTCTAAGAGTTTTATAGTTTGGTATCTCTACGATGTTCGTGTGATATATACACAGGGCAGATTCCCATTTTCCAAACAGAATGGCCGCGGGAGAAGATTAAATACTCCTCATTAAAATACTGACGTTTTATCCGTTTTGTACTGTACCCGACCTTCTTAATGTCTTTAATGTCAGCCTCTAAATAGCTACCCAGATATCAGACATTTGGGATACCTATCCTGCTGCCATAGTTTAATCATAGCTTACTAAATAAGCCGCAGCTGGTAGGGGTCATCCCTAAGGCACCCAAAAGTAATATTTTAACTTTGTGCGTTATGTAAACACGCCGGTGTCTATGATGTATGTATTCTAGCCTCAGTTGCTTAGCTTTGTATAAAAACAGAACAGTGACCTACCTCATCAGGGCTATTTTGGCTGTCTGTGTGGATTGATTGATTTTCCGCAGTTGCTTTGTAATGGAAAAATAACTTGTTTATTTTTGTTATTATTTATTACTGTTGTGTTATTAGAGCCACAGACTCATAGAACTGAAAGAGATCTTGGTTTTCTTCTAGTCCAGTGCCCTGCCCAAGGCAGGAGTCTTTATGACATCCTGGACCAATGATTGTTCAATCTTTTCTTGAAAACTTCCAGCAAGGGAACACCCACAATTCCAGGAGGCAACGTGTTTCACTGATTAATTATACTCACTGTCAGGAAATTTCTCTTTAGTTCCAGGTTTTAACAAGCTTCTACCCATTGTTTCTTATCCTGCCCTTAGGAGCTTTGGAGAATAAAGCTGTGACAGCCCTTCAAGTATTGGAAGACAGTTGTCGTGTCGCTCCTAAACTTTCTCTTGGTTAGGCTAAACATACAGTACCTAGTTTCCTTAACCATTCGTTATACAATTGAGCCTCCAAATTCCTTATCATCTTTGTTGCTCTTTTCTGCATCCTTCTTGAATCTCAACATCGTATTTGTACTGTGGTGACCAGAACTAGAAGCGGTATTCCATGTTTGGCTTCACTGACGCAATATAGAGGGATATTATTACTTCCCATAATGTTGACGCTCACTATCGTTCTGTTGATGCAGCCTAGGACTGTGTTGTCTATTTTGGCAGAGGCGGCACATTTCAAAATGAAAAAGGTCTTCTGCAGTCATGACATAAGCCCAAGACTGAAAATCAGGCTTGTCAGATGCTATATTTTTTTCTATCCTGCTCTATGGAGTAGAGAGTTGGTCTCTGACAGAAGGCCACCTGAAGAGACTAGAAGCATTTGAAATGTGGATTTACAGGCGGCTGTTACGTATAAGCTGGGTTGACAAGATCAGAAATGAGGAGGTGATAAGCCGCCTGGGAAAGCCAAGAGAAACCATCAAAACAATTAAAAAGCGAAAGTTAGAAGATTTCGGACACGTGATGCGAGACCCAGAAAAATACAGCAATACTCCATTTAATCCTCCAGGGAAAGATTGAAGGAAAACGAGGTCCAGGCAGAAGAAGAACATCGTGGCTTCAAAATCTAAGGGACTGGTTTGGACAAAACTCAGCAGCACTTTTTCGTGCGGCTGCTGATAACAACAGGATCACCAACATGATCGCCAATGTCCGATAACGGATATGGCACAAGAAGAAAAAAGGTGTGAAACACAAAAGTGTGAAAACGCTTGAAGATGTATGAGATAGACATATCAGCATTTCCGACTGCTGGCTCAACATCTGAACCCAGTCACTCCTGACTATGTTTCACTGCAACTCCCATCAGCCCAGATCTTGTATGACCAGAGAGAACGCTTATTCTAGCCAGGGGTAGGCAACCTTGGCTCTTCTATGACTCGTGGACTTCAACTCCCAAATTCCTGAGCCAGCCATGCTGAGGGGAAAGGGAGAGGTTTCCAAGCTGAGCCATGCTGGCTCAGGAATCCTGGGAGTTGAAGTCCACGAGTCATAAAAGAGCCAAGGTTGCCTACCCCTGTGCACTGCATTGCCACTATTTCTAGATTGGCTGTTGACATGTTCTGGTTCAAGAAACATACAGATCTTAGTTGTCGGTTCAAGGTGCCACAGCTGGAGAACTAGCGTTTCACCCATCAGGACCTCACCATCCGGGCACCATATTAGCACAATTAATCAGTGGAACAACCTGCCTCCAGAAGTTGTGAATGCTCCAACACTGGAGGTTTTTAAGAAGAGAGTGGACAGCCATTTGTCTGAAATGGTATAGGGTTTTCTGCCTAAGAAGAGGGGTTTGACTAGAAGGCCTTCAAGGTCCCTTCCAACTCTGTTTATTCTATTCTATTCTATTCTATTCTATTCTATTCTATTCTATTCTAGCCTAGCCTAGCCTAGCCTAGCCTAGCCTAGCCTAGCCTAGCCTATACTCTAGTCTTGTTATTCTATTCTAACTCTATTCTACGTCTAGTCTAGTCTACTCTACTCTACTCTTGTTATTCTATTCTAATTTTATTCTAATTCTATTCTACGTCTAGTCTAGTCTAGTCTAGTCTACTCTACTCTTGTTATTCTATTCTAATTCTGTTCTAAGTCTAGTCTAGTCTATACTCTACTCTACTCTTGCTATTCTATTCTAATTTTATTCTAATTCTATTCTAAGTCTAGTCTATACTCTACTGGTTATTCTATTCTAATTCTATTCTAAGTCTAGTCTACTCTACTCTTGTTATTCTATTCTAATTCTATTTTAATTCTATTCTAAGTCTAGTCTAGTCTATACTCTACTCTTGTTATTCTATTCTAATTCTATTCTAATTCTATTCCAAGTCTATTCGAAGTCTAGTCTACTCTACTCTTGTTATTCTATTCTATTCTATTCTATTCCATTCTATTCTATTCTATCCCATTATCTTATTCTGTTCTATTCTATTTTACATTCATCAAAAGGCTGCTGATGACTGTTAGAGCACGCAATACGAAACTCCAATTCCAGAAATTGGGTGGGTAGGGTCTCTCCAACAGTTGATGCTATCTTGTAGACTTTCTGGGCCGTGAACTTTAAAGAACGACACACACACACACACACAGAGAGAGAGAGAGAGAGAGAGAGAGAGACACACACCCCCGCAGCCAACCAAAGCTACCAATTACTGGCAAGGTTCAACAGGTGCACCACCTCCTTCCGCACGGTAAGGTCCGAGGTCCAGGATCGTCACGCCGGTAAAGCCGCCGTACAGAACATCCAACCCAAGCGGACTAGTACCTTGCTTCGGACGCCCAATCGTCCGGTCCAGAATTCAAGACCGTCCACCTGCGCGAACGAGGCCACGGAGGCCGGGAGACCTGCCCTTGGCTCCGCTCTGCCCGCGAGCACCGAAAGCGGCTTGCAAAAAAGGAGGAAGCGTTTTTTGTTTTTCTTTTTTTTTTTTTCCCCTTTTTGCCTTACCTGACCAGACGAAGCGGAAGGCTGCCGTCGGGCCTGCGGGCCAAGGGCGAAATTGCACCGCGTTGGGAAAGAGCCCCAAAGCCGCGGCCGCTCGCCGCTCCCCACGCCACCTTTCCCCCCCCCCACCTCCGTCCCCTTCCGACGGGGAGGCGGTTTCCAAGTGGGCGCTCGTAACCTCGCCCTCTCCGGGGAAGGTCGCGCCTCCGCGCGGCGGAGGAGGAAAAGGAAGCGAAGGCTGCGAAAGTCTTGCTCGACGGCTCGAAGCGCCCGCTGGTCTTTCCGAGCGCGCCTAGGAGGAGGAGGAAGGAGGAGGAGGGAGAGGAAGGAGGAGGAAGAGGAGGGAGAGGGAGGAGGAGGAAGGAGGAAGAGGAGGGAGAGGGAGGAGGGAGAGGGAGGAGGAGGAGGAGAGGAAGAAGGAGGAGGGAGAGGGAGGAGGAGGAGGAGAGGAAAGAGGAGGAGAGGGAGAGGGAGAGGGAGGAGGAGGAGG
>NW_015389960.1:16327-35983 GCF_001527695.2 Protobothrops mucrosquamatus
GAGGGAGGAGGAGGAGAGGAAGAGGGAGAGGGAGGAGGAGGAGGGAGAGGGAGGAGGAGGAAGAGGAGGGAGAAGGAGGAGGGAGAAGAAGAGGAAGAAGGAAGAGGAGGGAGAGGAAGAAGAAGAGGAATAGGGAGGGAGAGGAGGAAGAGGGAGAAGAAGAGGAAGGAGGAGGAGGGAGAGGGAGGAGGAGGGAGAAGAAGAGGAAGAAAGAGGAGGAAGGAGGGAGAGGGGGGAGGAGGAGGAGAAGGAAGGAGGAGGAGGAGGAGAAAAAGAAAAAGAAATAGAAGAAGAAGAAGAAGAAGAAGAAGAAGAAGAAGAAGAAGAAGTAGTAGTAGTAGTAGTAGTAGTAGTAGTAGTAGTTGCCCTTTGGAGGGAGCGACTGAAATGCAAGGGCATGGAGGGCAGTGCTTGGGTCAAAAGAAAGGCCACTGGGCCAAGGAGCCTGGCTTGCCCTCCTGAGAAAGTCGCCCTGTGCCCGAGGAAGGACTTTGCAGAGAAGGGCAAAATCAACAAGAGTTCAGCGTCAGCTGCAATACCGGAACTTCGGTGTGGCTGGTTGTGGTTGCCTCGACCTAACCCACTACACGCTTTCTGCAGAAAATGATTGTGCAAAAGAAGTCACCCCAAAGCATTCAGATGAGACAGAGAGAGAGAGAGATGAATACAATATCCAGCGTACAGTAATAACCAATAAAATGTATTATTTTACGTTACGTATATGTAGGAAAAGCCCTCTCGTGTTTGGACCCCCATAAATATATTTCATACCAGACCTCTCTGGCGACAAGAACGAGGCCACATCTGTTAACAGTTGACAATAGAAGGAACCGGGCCCAAGGAAATGCCTTCTCCAGCCAGCCAACTTCAATTGTTCCTGCTCGGAAATCTTGCAAGGGAAAAATGGCAACATTCCTCCCTAAAAAAAAACAAGAGCAAACACTGCCATCCTCTGAAGGATTTTTATTTTATTTATTTTTTTTGTAAAATTTTTATTAATTTTTCCGTACAATTCAACAGTACTTATTCAACGATGTGTTGTCTGAGTTGATCATTCACTAACACAAATTTAATTCCTTTTTTTAAAAAAAGATGGAATCGACCCGATGGTCTAAAAGTTTTTTGGGATAAAAACACATTTAATTCCTAATCCTTTATTCTTTTCTCCAGCCGTCGATAAAACAAGTCCCAAGTCTGGTAGTATTCTCTTTCTTCCTTTTCTTTCAAACTTATAGTAAGTCTGTCCATTTCCGCGCATTCTAATTTTTTTTTTTTAATTATTTCTTCCTCTGATGGTATTCCTTCCTTTTTCCTCATCCTCTGAGGGATTTTTAGTTTTGTCTTTTTGGCACAGTCTGGTGATGTCGTGGTTCCGACAGATGAAACTCTTCAAAGAACTTCGAGGCATTGTTTATCTTAAAGAATCTTTATTTCAGAAGCATAGCATCGGCACTAACACAATCGAAGCCAAAAACTGGGTTCCCCTCCCCTGAGTACATAGTATCAAAGCACAATTCCCTCTTCCAGTTAATAGTCATAAATCACATTCTCCAATTCGTTTGAAATGTAGGCCTTCCCATCCAGTTCTCCAGCCCGCCAATTATTATCTCTTATTTCAATAACCTTGGTTCTCACACTAGGTACAGTATTGTTATGTCTAGCTAAACTCTCACGCACATTCCTCCCCCCAGCATCATCTAACTGTATAAGAGTAAAACATAAGAAGAAAAGGGTTGCATCTCCATCTATTGTCAAAGCAAAAACATCCGATGTTAGCAGCGTTGACAGGTGAGATGATTACAGTTGTAGGAAAACAGGTAGTCCTCAACTTACAACAGTTCCCTTAGTGACCGTTCGAGGTTACAACAGTTACAAGTGAATTGTGACCATTTTTCACATAACCGTTCCAGCATCCCCGTGGTCACGTGATCAAAATTCAGATGCTTGGCAACTGATTCAGACTTATGATGGCTGTAGTGTCCTGGGGTTGTGTGATCACCTTTTGTGATCTTTTGACAAGCAAAATCAATAGGGAAACCAGATTCAATTAACAATTATGTCACTCACTTAACACTGCAGTGATTCGCTTAACAGCTGTGGCAGGAAAGTTTGTAAAATGGTGCAAAATATCTCGCTTAGCAACAAAAATGTTGGGCTCTGTTGTGGTTGTAAGTCAAGGACTACCTGATTAATGCTTTCCCCCCTCCCTCCCGTATTGTAAAATAAGAGATCCTGTTCATAAATTCTAATGAATACAACATTAAGTTCTTTTTCTCACATCTGTGTTATTATTCTACTAATTCAGAGCCAGGATATTCTTTTAAGACCAGAGTTTTACCACCCATTTCTCTGGATAAAGGATATCCAGACACATCTCATATGAAGATTCAGCTGGTCCAAAGTGTGAGCAGTAAAGCCCATGCCTTAGTACAGTGGTAGCGAACCTATGGCACGTGTGCCAGAGGCGGTACTCAGAGCCCTCTCTGTGGGCACGCACACCACGGCCACTAGCAGCTCACGCAGGTCCATTAGGCTGCCGCCGCCCGGAGCAGCAGCCCCACCCAGCACAAAGCAGGCAAAATGGCTGGCTAGCAAGCTCAAGTAGAGATGTTAGAGTATCGAGGTGGTCACGCCTACTTGGCCACACCCACCCAGTCTGCTGTGACCACCCTGGCTACGCCCACCCAGTGGGCCACACACCCCGTCCTCCCTGAGGGAACCACAATACTGATGCAGCCCTGGCACTTTGCAATAAATAAGTGGGTTTTGGGTTGCAATTTGGGCACTCGGTCTCTAAAAAGTTCGCCATCACTGCCTTAGTATCTCTGTAGGACACGTCTGCTTTGCAAGCTACACTGTTTGCCAGTTTGCTTCTGGGTGCAATACAAGGCTGTTTCCCATAGTATCTGCCCAGCAGATTGGATCCCGTGGGGTTGACGCACTCCGGTTCCTTGATTAAATAATGTCATCTGTCAGGACTCTCTCTGTAGCAGGGCCTGCCCCCTGGGTGATCTCCCTACAAAATCCAAAAGCCCCCCAAATTGCTGTTGTTTAGAACAGAAGTCCCCAACCTTTTGGGCACCAGGAACCGGTTCCGTGGAGAAAGGTTTTTCCACTGACCGGAGAGTGCGTGGTTTTGCGTGCTGCCTGCATCCCTCGGATGGGGCTTTGCTTCTTTGTGCGGCCCGGTTGCTGGCATGCCGCGGCCCAGTACCGGTCCACGGACTGGGGGTTGGGGACCCCTGGTTTATAAGACTATGAAGGTCTGGCTCTTCATCCAGGCCTGTGATGAGGGAGAGGGAGACCCCCTCACTTCATTGCTCTTGCCATCTGTTATCTTTGTTTTGTTGATTTTATTGTAATGTGTTTGTTGTTTGCTGTGCAGAGGTATTGAGAGTTGGGTGACATACAAGTTGAATCAATTGTATCACGACAACTACATCACATGCATTAGTATTACATCGCTGTTACCTGTTGTTGCTTGCAGAATTCCAATACAGGAGCCACACAATTTATTTTAGACTTGGAGCAGGGACACACTTTGATATCTGATCAGGTATTGCACAGGCCAAGGGGGGTCCCTATTAAAAGAGCAAATAGTGCTGTAAGTGTATATTTATTTCTTGCCCAGTCCTAATCCCAATTAGATTATTTTCTTTCATTCCTTATAGAGGGTTGTCAGACAAATACCCTGAAAAATTTGAGAACCGCTGTATATTGGGAACAATGGCTGGCTATGTTTACACTACATACTTATTTGGTTAGCAAATTGGACTGTTTTAGTTTGCACAGTATCTGGAACCATAAACTTATCAAAATGCCTGAGGTCACAACACCCCCCGTTGTTGTTGTTGTTAGCTGCGAAGTCGTGTCTGACCCATCGCGACCCCATGGACAACGTTCCTCCAGGCCTTCCTGTCCTCTACCATCTTCTGGAGTCCATTTAAGCTCACGCCTCCTGCTTCAGTGACTCCATCCAGCCACCTCATTCTCTGTCGTCCCCTTCTTCTATTGCCCTTCATCTTTCCCAGCATCAGGCTCTTCTCCAGTGAGTCCTTCCTTCTCATTAGGTGGCCAAAGTATTTGAGTTTCAACTTCAGGATCTGGCCTTCGAAAGAGCAGTCAGGGTTGATCTCCTCTGGGACTGACCGATTTGAACGCCTTGCAGTCCAGGGGACTCACAGGAATCTTCTCCAGCACCATAGTTCAAAGGCCTCAATTCTTTGGTGCTCAGCCTTTCTTATGGTCCAACTTTCACAGCCATACATTGCAACTGGGAAAACCATGGCCTTGACTATACATTAACTATACTAGTTAAAGGTAATAAATTAATAAATAGGCAACTAGGCCAAAAACTGACTGAACCTGATGTATTTTGTGAATATCGACAGACTTGAACTCTGGGTCCTATCCAACAAAATGCAATTCAGTAGTGAGATAAGTAAGGTCCTACACATAGGAAAGAAAAAACAGATGTACAGATAGGGGGTACCTGGTCAACAGCAGTACTGTGAGAAGGATCTTGGTATCCTAGTGCCCAGTCACTTATGTATCAGCCCGCAGTGTGCTGCAGCTGCCAAAACAGGTAATGCAGTTGCATCAACAGAGAGACACTTTCAAGATCACATGAAGTGATACTATCACTCTAAACTACACTAGTGATGCCACACATCCAGGTCTGATCACCCAGATAGAAAGAGTGCAGAGAAGAGCAACAAAGATGATCAGGGGACTGGAGTCTAACCATATAGTGAACGATTGAGGGAAGTAGATATGTCTAGTCCAGGGGTAGGCAACCTTGGCTCTTTTATGACTTGTGCACTTCAACTCCCAGAATTCCTGAGCCAGCATGGCTCAGCTTGGAAACTCTCTCTTTCCCCTCAGCATGTCTGGCTCAGGAATTCTGGGAGTTGAAGTCCACAAGTCATAAAGGAGCCATAGTTCCCCCATGCTGGCTCAGGAATTCTGGGAGTTGAAGTCCACGAGTCATAAAAGAGCCAAGGTTGCCTACCCCTGGTCTAGTATGTCTAACAAAAAGAAGGACCAGGAGTGATATGACAGCAGTCTTCCAATATTTGAGGGGCTGTCACAGAGAAGACAGAGACAAGTTATTCTCCGAAGCACCTAGGAGAAAGACAAGAAATAACAGGTGTCTGGAACAGTAGGGTTTCCTGTTTGAGCAGGGGGTTGGACTAGAAGACCTCCAAGGTGTCTTCCAAATGTACTATTTTATGTTCTATGGATGTTGTGGGCCTGATTAACTTTATTATGTGAACACAGCCAGTATTTATGATCAACGTTAGTGGGCAAATCATGGTAGAGCAAATTTGGAATATTTATTTTTCCTACCTTAAGCCTCTTTACTTTCGCTTCACTCCCACCTCTCTAAACAAAGCAATTTCATAAAACATTCACAACCCTGGTTGACTCCTACAAAAGTAAGATATTCCTGTGTTTCGTAACAGCAGAAGAAGTTGCAGGTTACAACACAACCTTTAGCAAAGCAACTTGCAAATCAAAGTTGATTTGTGTTAAATATCGGTCAGATTTACTGACATCCCACCCTACGTCAGACTTAGAACAATTTTTAGTTTAGCTTATGTTTGGCAGCCACCTAGAAACTAATTAATTTTTTTTTAATGCTGACAAAATAAAGTCTTTTCTGTTTGGTTGGAAAAGGTCAGAACTAACCGCCTTCTGAATGAGTCATTGTACGTAGCTCATTTTTACATATTTATTTACACAAGACAATGAAACCCAAAAGGATTAAACAGCCCGTATAAAACATTTCACAATAATGAAACTTGTATGCATGCATGTTGATGGCGAGCTTATACTTCAAGAGAATAATATACATATTATGTATAATTTATACATAACACATTATATATTTGTTGTGAATTTTATATTATATTATGAATATTAGCTTTAACCTTATTATTGCCTATGTTTTATAAAAATTATAATTTTGGACTTCAGCTGGCTAAGTGAAATCCTATTTCACTTAACATATTTACTTGCGCTAGTGCAATTGCACACTTTAGGTCAGTGGTGGCGAACCTATGGCACGTGTGCCAGAGGCGGCACTCAGAGCCCTCTCTGTGGGCACACACGCCATTGCCCCAACCCCGCCTCCCCTTGCGGCCCCCTCCTCATCAGTAGCCCCCCTGGAGGAGAGTCACCCCCGAGCACGGCCCGCGCAAAGCAGCACAGCCAAGGACATGGCAGCTGGGCAGCTGGGAAAAGACTCCACCCTCACACCTTACCGCATGCAGTTGATGCTGCGTGGTGCGGGTGGAGGACGTGGCCGCCATGACACTGCTTGGCCACCATGGTGATCTGCAGCGGGCCGGGGAGACAGTGAGTGGCCCTGTGGGTAGGTGGGGTGGGGGCGGAGCGGAGGTGGGATGGGGCGGGGCAGAGCAGAGCAGAGCAGGCGGGATGGGGTGGAGCAGGGATGAGATGGGGCGGAGGCGGTTTTTGGGCACTCAGTCTCTAAAAGGTTTGCCATCACTGCTTTAGGTAATATAATATACAGTGTGCATTGTCATTCATTTATTTATTACATATCCAGATCACTCAATAATCGAAGTTACTTGGGAACTAAATTAAAGCATTCCAAAAATTCTGGAATGAGGAAGAGAAAGAGAACAAGACAAGAAGCAACGGGTGGAAGTTATTAAAGAGAGATCCAATCTAGAAGTAATGAGAAATTTCTTGACAGTGAGAATAAATGGAACAGTTTGCCTCTAGAGTGGTGGGTGCTCCATTGCTGAAGATACAGTATCATGAAAAATTTGGACATCCATTTGTCCAGGATGGTGTAAGGCAGGGGCCCCCAACCTCCGGTCCATAGACCGGTACCAGGCCGCAGCATGCCAGCAACCGGTCTGCGCAAACAAGCAAAGCCCCATCTGTGGGATGCAGGCAGCACACAAAACCACACCCCTCCGGTCTGCGGAAAAACCTGTCTCCACGGAACCAGTCAATTAATTTTCCCAACGAGCCATATAAGAAACTGGGACTGTTCTGGAAGACCAGTTAGCACCATAACCACCCCCGATGCCGTTGCCCTACCCTGACACTGTCACTGCCCTGATGCCACTCTAAACTATACTAATGATGCATAGTGCATCACTACCCTGTCCTCCCTCAATGCTGGCCCCCTCTACTGATGCTGTGCCAATGACTTGCCCCCACTGCAGATACCTGCCCCTCCCCATCATCAGCACCACCAATGCTGCAGGCTGGATCTGGAAAGCCCACAGGCCAGATATGGCCTGCAGGCCATAAAATGCCCAGGTCTGGTGTAAGGTCTCTTGCCTTGTGTAGGGGGATGGACTAGAAGACCTCCAAGATCCCTTCCAGTCCTACGATTCTATATTTCTAGGTGGAGGAGGAAATCAGTACATTGTACTAAAGAAATTAAAATGCATAAAATCCAATTCCGGTTAGCAAATAGATTTTAGAAATTCTTGGGGGGGGGGGGAAAGACATTTCTGGGACAGAAACAGGAATCCACAGGGCATTATCAACACGGTGGGTGTAATGGTGCAATTGAAACACAGAGTTTTAACACACACACACACACACACACACACACACACACAATAGTGGGGTTTTGGTTTGCACAACCTCGATGGCTATTTTAAAATGTATGCCAGGTATTCCACTCTGAGGAGGCATTCTACTAGTAGTGTCTCAACCAGGACGGTTTTTTCTCTTTGCAATGGTATGAGGGAATGACCTTGGGAGACAGGAGGAAGAGCTGCAGAGTGGACAACTGGCTGCCAAATCTCTCTCAGCCCATAGGAGGCAAGAAGGAGCAAGAGGCGTTTCAGAAGGGACCTTCCCAAGTTTTGGAGAGAGTAAGAGAAAAGCAGGGGGAGAAATACTCTGCCTTGCAAGAAACCCTTAATCCAGTGGTTCTCAACCTTTTTAATGCCGCGACCCCAACCGGTCGTAAGTCGAGGACTAAACCGGTTGTAAGTCGAGGACTAAACCGGTCGTAAGTCGAGGACTACACCGGTCGTAAGTCGAGGACTTTCCCTACCCGGGAGTGCCGTGCATGCGTGGTTCCGCTCCCTGCGCCGGCTGAGGCGTAGCTGGCAAGCGGCAGAGACAGAGCAGGCCAACCACCAGCTGGCCCAGCCCAAGGGAGGTAAGGCTCCCACCGGAAAAGGGGGAAAAAATGGCGGACAAAATAAATGGCTGACAGCCTTGCTTGGCGACCCCCGTGAAATGGTCAATTGACCCCAAATGGGGTCCCGACCCACAGGTTGAGAACCACTGCCTTAATCTAACCTTATTGTTATGTCCTGGGGGCCTGTGATTGTCAGAGCAGGTGCAGGAAGCTGCACAGAGACTAGGGCAGACCACGTGGTTGCCCGGGCCAGACAGGCTGTCTCCAGCCTATTGCGCACGCGCAAAGTGGGAAAAATACGTTGTATTTATTGGCTGACGCTGTTCCCTGCAAAGGGTATAAAAGGGATCCGCGCCATTTTCTGTTGGTTCTGTTGGAGTTTGAATAAAGAAGCAACTGTTATTACTACTGCCTCGTCTCAATGCCTTACCAACGCACAGAACAGAACACTTATAGTAAAGACAGAGTTAGTATTTGTGGATGTGCTTCTTACCTGGAGTACCTCAAAGCAGTGGTGGGATTCAAATAGGTGAACAACCAGTTCTCTGTGAGGATGCCGCTTTTGGAAGTCCATTCTGGGCCTAGGCAACAAAAAATTAGCTATTGGTTCTGCCGAAGTGGTGCGAACCGACTGAATCCCACCACTGCCTCAAAGGGCTAATACCCTTGTAGCCATTATCTTCTCTTCCCTTGGAGGGGCACCAGTGGAAGGTCAACAAATACCCCAGCGAATCCTCATGGAGGAAGCATTTTTTGACTCCAGATACTTAAGGCTTTAAAGACAGAGATCCCTGCGTAGAACTGGTCTTAGAAACCATCTGACATTCGGTGCTGTAAAGTTAATAAATTATCCTACTGTGTTGAACAAACATCTGTGAACTGAAATGGAAATATCCAGGCAAATCTACAGATATTTCCTGGTAGCTCAATGGAGGTCATTCTTTCAGTTGATTTGATTGAGACCTCAACTGCCCATTAATTAGTCACCTCCACCCTGTAGATCCTCCTTCGCTCCTTCGCTTCCTTATCATTCCTGGGACTTCGTTACACTCTTTCTGGCTCCTTGCCAACCCCTCACAAGTGTCAAGTCTTGTCCAGAGACTTCAAAGGTAAACAACAAGGAACACAACAATGTATTTGTTTGCTAAGACAACAATTATTTGTCTGAAATGATCTACGGCAGAGGTCCCCAACCCCGGTTCGTGGACCGGTACTAGGCTGCGGCATGCCAGCAACTGGGCCACACAAACAAGGAAAGACCCATCCGCGGGATGCAGGCAGCACACAAAACAACGCCCCCTCCAGTCTGCGGAAAAATCTCCACGTAACCGGTCCCTGGTGCCCAAAAGGTTGGAGGCCTCTGCTGTAAACAATACAGCATGGTATCATCTTATTGGTCAGCCTGGAAGTCACCTTGCAGTTCTGCTTTGGGCTGACTAAAGTTTCTGAACGATCTCCAAAAAGATTGTGCTACAGTCATGGCAGAGCTGATGTATACAGATGCCATCTCTCACTGTCCAATAAGGAGAGAGATTGCTGACTGGTCTCTTTCTACCGTAGGTCAGCTCCAGATTTGTCTCTTGAAAAACACAGAGTTCATTCCCCTCTTGAGTAAGAGCTTCCTGGTTAAATACAAAAAGTTAGTTATTATCTTGAAAGGCCAGGCTACTTTGAGAGAATTCTTGTACAAGACCATCTGCAGAGGTTCAAGTACAGATGTCGCAAGCGCAATCCTGCAGAAAGTTGACTTGTAGCTTTTTGCCGTGACTGGAGAGTTGGGAATGAACTCCCGGCTGAGGGGAGGAGGAGTTGAATTTTTTACCCTTTTCACAAAGCTCCTACAAAAAACACTTTCAAGCAAGATTGCTTTTTAATTTCATATTCCATTGCAATATAGAGTATTGGTTGAAAGATCTCAGTTGTCATTGAAATGTAAAGTTAATTCATAAAATAACTAAAGGCGTGCAAAACATGAACTCATGGTATAAGCAACATAGTATAATGATTCTATTGATTAGAACAGATGGACGACTCCAGTGATTTGAAGCCCATACAATCTAATATTAGGTTAATCCAGGGCTTTAGATATTCATGGTCACATCCTGATTCTGTTACCCGACATGCTGAGGCATGTATTTTCAATCCCAGTTAAGGAACATATTGCAATTGTTTGGGTTTCCTCAAGATGTAAAAACCAATACTGAGCATACACTGTTTCTTGAATTTGGCAACATTAAGATGTGTGGACTTCAGATCCCAGAATTCTCCAACCAGCAGCTGAAGACTTTTATATATCCAGAATTAATAACCAAAAATCAACACTGTTTTATATTGCAGTTAAGCAGGTCTAATCTACTAAATGTCCTGTCCTGTCCTGGACACAGTCTGCCCTCTAGTGATTATAGCAACATATTCCTGAGACAATTTTACTGCAGTTTCGGGTGTGTCCACACACTACATTGTTTTAATTGTGTTTTGTTGAATCAGGTACAGTTCTTGGCGTTCACCATTATATATTAAGCCATCAACCGTGATATATTATCCACAGCTATGAAGTTTGCACAGCAGAGGCAACAATCAAAAGTTTGGCCAAATACAACACAACTTTGTTTTTGCTTAAAATAAAGTCAGAAAAAGGTTAGAACAAGTGATTCTTGTTTATGTTTACTGTTCCAACAAGGTAGGGAAAACATGCATATAACATCACTTCTGGCACCGTTTCCAACTCTTTAACTAGCAAAGGCCCAAAGTATCGCTCAATCAGGTGACACCCACCTAGTTTTGGCAGGTCTCCTTGGGAGAAGAGGGCTGGGGGTATCACAGGATTTGGAATACAGATTTTCCTCAATTTACAGCAGTTCATTTAGTGACTATTCAAAGTTACAACACTGGAAAAAAGTCATTTATGACCATTTTTCACACATACGACCATTGCAGGCATCCCCATGGTCACATGATCAAAACTTGAACGCTGGGCAACTGACTCATATTTATGATGGTTGCAGTGTCCCAGGGTCACATGATCATCTTTGGTGACCTTATTCTGTTGTTAATAATAATAATAATAATAATAACAATAATAATAACAACAACAACAACAACAATAATAATAATATTGATGATGATGATGATGATGATGATGATGATGATGATGATGATGATGATGATACGATATCTGTAATACCATCAAACATCCACATCTGCCTATCCCAGGTCCTTGGTAGGGACTCGATAGGTAGACAAAAATGCCAAATCCAATCTGAACATCTGGCTGACTGTGCGATGATCAATAATAATAATAATAAAGTTGGAAGGGACCTTGGAGGTCACCTAGTCCAACTCTCTGCTCAGGCAGGAAACCCTATACCATTTCAGACAAATGGCTGTCCAGTCTCTTCTTAAAAACGTCCAGTGTTGGAGCATTCACAACTCCTGGAGGCAGATTGTTCTACTTGTTAATTGTTCTAACTGTCAGAAAAATTCTCCTTAGTTCTAGGTTGCTTCTCTCCTTGGTCAGTTTCCATCTATTGCTTCTTGTCCTGCCTTCAGGTGCTTTGGAGAATAGCTTGACTCCGTCTTCTTTGTGGGCAGCCCCTGAGATATTGGAACACTGCTATCATGTCACTCCTCGTCCTTCTCTTCATTAGACACTAGACATACCCAATTCCAGCAACCGTTCCTTATATGTTTTAGCTTCCAATCCCCTGATCATCTTTGTTGCTCTTCTCTGTACTCTTTCTAGAGTCTCAACATCTTTTTTACATGATGATGTTCTAGTCTTCAAAAAGAGGAAAAGGTGGTGGGAGGGTATTCCACAAAACAACAGACCAATCAGCTTGACATCAATGCCTGGAGAAAGATAATCAAGCACCTAGAATGAACAAGGTGGAACTATTTGGCTGTAATCTTGCCCCCATCTTCTACAACAGAGGAATACAACCTTTTGGGCACCAGGGACCAGTTCCGTGGAGAGAGGTTTTTCCACGGACCGTAGGGTGCGTGGTTTTGTGTGCTGCCTGTATCCCATGGATGGGGCTTTGCTTGTTTGTACGGATTGGTTGCTGGCATACCGCGGCCTAGTACTGGTCCACGAACCGGGGGTTGGGGACCTTTTTTCTACAAATTGGAGAGCTGTCATGACTTGGGTTCACTATTGATAGGAAGTGTTGAGAAAGACCTAGCTATCTTCAATCAGTTCTAAACTTCCTACATAGATAAACCGCATCCTAAAATACTAATGGAGTTGTGAGGCACAGCCAGTTTTTTCTACCATGCAGGATAGCAGTTTGTTCCTGACTACAGTATCAATACTGAGTATTAAGGGACTGTTTATAAGCCATATCCAAAAGTGCTCATCAATGTTCCCATGAAACGCCAGTAGTACAAAATGTGGTCCATCTGGTAATTTTTAATATTAGATCAATGACTGAAAATAATTTTAATAGACCTCTGTGACCTCTGTTATAAAGCAGAGTATAAAACTGTCGAAAGCAAAATGGCATGTAACAAAGACAAAGTCAAATACCGGTGGCATGGAATCTTTATCATTAAATCCATTACAAATGTAAAAAAAAAAAAGATTAAGAAGCCTGCAACAAAGGGGAAGAAAGAATGTGAACAATGCTAAAAAAACAACTTACTTTTTTTTGTAAGAGTTTTTATTGTTTTTTTTCCCTATACATTCAGTAATAATTTTTCAACAAACGTGCTGTCTGAGTTTACATTCGCTAATACATATTTAATTCCTAATCCTTTATTCTTTCCTCTAGCCATCGATAAAATAAGTCCCAGGTTTGATAATATTTGTTTCTTCTTTTTTTTTCAGTCTCATAGTCAGTCTGTCCATCTCTGCGCATTCTAGTATTTTTTTTATTATTTCTTCATCTAATGGTATTCCTTCATTTTTCCAGTATTGCACAAATATAATTCTTGCCACCGTTGTGACATGCAAAATCAAATATATGCTTTGTTTGTTAGTCTTTTCTGGCATTATACTTAATAAAAAAAAGTTCAGCTTTAAAATCTAAATCTTTTCTAGCCAGGCATGTATCATTTCCCAATAATTCTTTATTTTGTCACATGTCCACCAAACATGATAATAAGTGCCTGACTTATGGTTACATGTATCTATCTGACATGTTTTTAAACATTTTTGTTTGTCTTGCTGGTGGCAAGTGCCATCTATAGAACATTTTATATAAATTTTCTTTGTAGGAAGTTGATATTGTCAGTTTGTAATTTCTGTCCCATAAATTTTGCCATTTTTCTAATTCTATATTATATCCCAAATTTTTCGCCCATCTTATCATTGTTTCTTTAACTTGTTCGCTTTCCATTTTCAAAGTTAATAGAAAATTATACATTTTCTTAATTAGTTTCTCATCAGAAACTAAAAGACAACTTACTACTAAATCCAGAACATATCAGTGATATTTACTCAGCTATTTAAAGCCTAATAATCTATTGCACCACATTTAACAAGAACTTGCTTGCCAGCTATTTCGTAAGCACATTTGCATTAAATTCTAATGAGAACTGATTTCTTCTCCTAGAGGTATCCAATATAACGCTAGGATGTAAAAAAGTGAATTGGAAACAATACCAATTTTTTTAAAAGCCAGAATTATTATTTAATTCCAAAGCAAAGGCTCCCACGACACTAATTTTATAACTCATATAGGATTTCATCTAAAGGTTTAGCTATACATAACAAGGCATGTGTGAGCATGTTAAACCTCTAGAGTTGAAAGGCAACTCTCAATTGGGAACAGAAAGCAAATTATACCAGGTTTCCAAGCGTGCTTTTTCCATAATTGTGCCCTTCAAAGATGTGTAGACACTGCTTTTTAATTTTTTTACCCCAGAATCATCTATTTAAGAGCTTTTTATAGCTTTTACCTAGAAAGTTTATGTGAAGTCTGCGTGGAGTTGGATGGTCAATAAATTCAATTCATAATAAAAAATAGAAAGAGATGACTGTGGCAATGGAACCATAATTCCTTAGAGCAGTCTTTTTCTCAACCTTAGCATCTTTAAATTCCAGCTTACAGAATTTCCCAGAGAGCCCATGCTGAGTGGGGAATTCTCAGAGCTAAACTCCATACATCTTAAAAGGTGGAGAAGCTGTAACCTAATCCTTTCCTTACATTTAACCATATACATCTTTAGTACATATTGGTCCGTCCATCCATCCATCCATCCATCCATCCATCCATCCATCCATCCATCCATCCATCCATCCATCCATCCATCCATCCATCCATCCATCCATCCATCCATCTATCTATCTATCTATCTATCTATCTATCTATCTATCTATCTATCTATTCTAGAACATCTCTATCTATTCTAGAACATCTCTATCTATCTATCTATCTATCTATCTATCTATCTATCTATCTATCCTTGCACATCTATCTATCGTAGCATATCTATATATCCTAGCACATCTATCTATCTATCTATCTATCTATCTATCTATCTATCTATCTATCTATCTATCTATCTATCTATCTATCCTTGCACATCTATCTATCGTAGCATATCTATATATCCTAGCACATCTATCTATCTATCTATCTATCTATCTATCTATCTATCTATCTATCTATCTATCTATCTATCCTAGCACATCGATCTATCTATCTAGTGTTTTTTTGTAAAAAAAAAAAAAAAAGGTGCCGGAACTCACACACGTCATACAACCTGCCTTGCCTACCCTACAAGGTTCCATCCAAAAAAGGTGCCGGGACTCCGTTCTGGGCGTTCTATGAGAAAAAAAACCCCTCTATCTATCTATCTATCTATATCCAAATTTCTTTTTTTCTGACAAAGAGTAAAGAATTAAATTGGGAGACTAAGATGGACCATTTCTGGCTTTTTTGCCTTCATCAGTTAGCCATACCCTTTATGGGATTCGAACCTGGGCAGTTATACATACTAGTCAGTGATTTAGTCACTGAGCCACAGGTTCTCTTCCCCTATTTGCTATCTATCTATCTATCTATCTATCTATCTATCTATCTATCTATCTATCTATCTATCTATCTATCTATCTATCTATCTATCTATCCTAGCACATCTATCTATCTATCCCAGCACATCCATCCATCCATCCATCCATCCATCCATCCATCCATCCATCCATCCATCCATCCATCCATCCATCTATCTATCTATCTATCTATCTATCTATCTATCTATCTATCTATCTATCTATCTATCTATCTATCAATCTATCTACCGTATCTATCTATACATGCAACAGTGTATGAAAGGGATCCAATGGAGTGAGATTATTATACCACATGAGTTACAATTCAAATTTCTAAACCAATCATGGTTTTAGATCAGGAAAATTCTTTGTAAAAGGAGAAGAAATAGTATGACAAAATTATTTGAACAGTTTGGAAATTAGATGCAGAGCAGAGGCGTGGTCTATTTACTTTTAGCAAATGATTCAACGTGCTTAATCGACCATGACTATGTAGGCTATTCAGTCCTGTTATGCTATAATTGAAATGTAATTCAAGACATGAATTATTTATACTTAAGGTGTCTGGGTAGTACACAAATGTTCTGCATCATGCATTCATTCTCACTCTTGAGCTATCTATCAGATTTTCATTCTGAGAATAAGATATGCAGACATTTAAAACAGGTGGCTTTATTGCAATCTCAACAGCTGAATGACATTCTTCATTGAAAATTCCAGCAAACTTCATTGTGTACACCTTTCAAGGGGGAATACGGGTGATCCTTGACTTACAACTGTTCATTTAGCATCCTTCAAAGTTACAATGGCACTGGAAAAAAGTGACCAATGGCCATTTTTCACACTTACGACCACTGTAACATCCCCATGGTCATGTGATCAAAATTTGGATGCTTGGCAACTGGTTCATATTTAACAATAACAATAACGATGGCGATGGCAATGATGATGATGATGATGATGATGATGATGCTGATAAAGTTGGAAGGACCTTGGAGGTCATCTAGTCCAACTCCCTGTTCAGGCAGGAAACCCTATGCCATTTCAGACAAATGGCTGTCCAGTCTCTTCTTAAAAACTTCCAATGTTGGAGCATTCACAGCTTCTGGAGGCAGGTTGTTCCACTGGTTAATTGTTCTAACTGTCAGGAAGTTTCTCCTTAGTTCCAGGTTGCTTCTCTCCTTGATTAGTTTCCATCCGTTGCTTCTTGTCCTGCCTTCAGGCGCTTTGGAGAATAGCTTGTAGAGGATAGTAGAGGATTATTTGCATTGTGAAGTGTATAAAGGCCAGATTGTGAGGTTTACATATCAGATATCTTTTCCCTTTAAAAATGATGTTTTCTAAAAAATAATAATAATTGCCAGCCAATTCACCAGTCCTGATCTTTTTATTTCAACTTGTACATCAGCTGATTCCAGCAATAAATGTAGCTGCTAAATTCATCATGCTTCCCCTTAGCTTCCTTTTTGATCAGGAAAAGACTCCCCCCCCCTTTTTTTTTTTTTAGCAGTATTCCAAATAAATATTATGATGCTCACCCTAGCGGGGTCTGTTTTTTGTTTTGTTTTTTTTAAAAGGAGCCTAAACAATCCAATCAATTTGTTGCTGCTAGTTATGATCTTTACTCAAGCCCATTGTTCCTTCTTTTTAAAAATATTAGGAACTGGACAAATAGTAAAGGTAAAGGTTTCCCTTCCAGTCATGTCCGATCTAGGGAATGGCGCTCATCTCTGTTTCTTGGTTGAGGGAGCCGGCATTGTCCTAAAACAATTTCTGTGACCATGTCCAGCACGCTGGCTGAGGAATTCTGGGAGTTGGAAGTCCACAAGTCATAAAAGGGCCAAGTTTGAAGACCCCTGATCTAGATTAATCCAGAAACAAGACATCTTGTTTCACTCTTAGAACTCCACAAAAGCTGCAGCTTTTTCCCGTGAACTTTGCTTCTCTATCTATTCTTGTCAAACTCGTTCTGGTTTTGGTCTCAATTCACATTTCTCCCAGCCAGCTACCTCAAATTGGACTGGGATAGCAGCCAAGAGAGTTTCTCCCTAGCCTGCAGTTTGTTTCATTTTGTACCAGAGACATGGCTCAGCACGTCAGAAAAAGATGCTTTATTGCCTCACCTCCTCCTAGAAGCCTTCAGACCAAACTTTAAAAAAAAAAAATAGCCTTGAACCCTATTAGCTAATTCCCTTCAACCCCACCCCGGGTTCAGCAGAGAATGCTGACAGTTGGACTCAGAGGGATTTCAATTCTTAGTAGTAAAACAAAAGATCTAAGATTTTTCCCATGGCTTTAACCTGATGGAAGCCTTTCTTCCCCATCCCAACAACAGGTAGCAATAATCACAGGCTCTGCCTCTGGGCATGAAAGTTATTACTTAGCTATGGAGTTTGGATTCTACCCACAGGAAACGTGGCTGCGATTGTTCCCCTTGCCTTGATAATAAAGGGCAATTGTTTATGCTCACATGCTCTGTCGGGAGTTGATTATAAATGGAGATAACAGAATAAGTAGTGCAACCAAACTGATTAGAATAACGAATAATTTGGATTGGATCTCTGAAACCTAGCACCTTAGGCCTGAGGGGGCCTACTACGTGCCACTTTTTAAGAAGTCCTATTGGTTACTTTATAAACTGGTAGTCCTTATGACTATATTAAACAAAATATAATCCTCGTGACTTCTTTAATGGTTAATCTGTACAAAAAAAAAGAATAATGTCATAACAGTAAAAAAGATTGGGACGAACTTTCTTCACATCTGTCTAGGGTTTCCAATGTATCAAACCATGATTGTCTTATAACAGTGTTGAAGGAAAAATCTTCATCCGGGTCCAGTCCAAGCCGGGAATAATCAAAATGGAGACTGCTTTAGAAAGAAGGTTGTAGTTTATTGAAGAGGAGAGCCAGACAGAAAGATGGCTCTGGAAAAAGAGAGTGACCACATGTAGCAGGGAGTGGGTTTTTATACCTTCTGGGGCTCTTGAGATCGTTTCCTGTTCCTGTTTGAGGCTTTGTATTTCCTGTGACTTGAGTCTGTGGGTGCCCTTTTGGTGGTGGGTTAATCCTATTGTTTCCTGTCCTTAGAATTTGGGTGGGGTACATAGATTTTAAGGGTCTTTCCTAATTTCTTCAGTTTCTAGCTGGAAGGCTTCAAGCTTCCTGAATGGATTATTACATCTGCATTTCTAAAAGCTGGTTTCTGCTGAGTTGTCTGGCTGGGGGTTGTCTCTCTCTCTCTCTCTCTCTCTCTCTCTGTGTGTGTGTGTGTGTAGAAGTTTCTGCCTTTTTAAAGACCTTCTCCATTATTCCTTTGGGGAAATATATTCTGCCTTTTTAATATTCCCCAAAATATTTCTTTCTCTGAATTCTTCCCACAACAGAAAGCGCTTGGAATATTTTCAGATGCACCTCCTCTCATTTCTATTAATACTCATTGAAAATAAGTGAAAAATTATAAGGAATCAGGAATCATTTCTGAGTAAGGACAGGAGTAAATTACAAACATGTTTACAATGCAGGATATCTGAGATCAGCCTAAACTAAGCTTTGTACTGGGATGAGATTTGCAGCGATGTTGGTTCTTCTGCCATCAAAACAGACAAGTAACTCAGCTTGTCCCCAGAGCATGTTTTCCCAGCCCATCCTCAGTTTCAAAGTCGAACTACAGGTAGTCCTTGACTTACCTCCATTGAGCCCAAAATTTCTATTATTGAGACATTTGTTAAGTGAGTTTTGCCCCATTTTACGACCTTTCTTGCCACAGTTGTTAAGTGAATCACTTCAGTCGATAAGGTAAGTAACACGATTAAGTGAATCTGGCTTCCCCACTGACTTTGCTTGTCAGAAGGTTGCAAAAGGGGATCACGGGACCCCGGGACACTGCAACCGTCATAACTATGAGTCAAGTTGCCAAACGTCCTAATTTTGATCATGCAACCACGAGAATGCCACAAAGGTCGCAAGTGCAAAAAATGGTCGCAAAAGGGGATCACGGGACCCCTGCAACCGCCATAAATATGAGTCAAGTTGCCAAACGTCCTAATTTTGCTCATGCGGCCATGAGGATGCCACAAAGGTTGCAAGTGCAAAAAATGATCGCAAAAGGGAATCACGAGACCCCGGGACGCTGCAACCGTCATAAATGTGAGTCAGGTTGCCAAACGTCCTAATTTTGCTCGTGCGACCACGAGGAGGCCACAAAGGTCGCAAGTGCAAAAAATGGTCGCAAAAGGGAATCACGGGACCCCGGGACGCTGCAACCGTCATAAATGTGAGTCAAGTTGCCAAACGTCCTAATTTTGCTCGTGCGACCACGAGGAGGCCACAAAGGTCGCAAGTGCAAAAAATGGTCACAAAAGGGGATCACGGGACCCCGGGACGCTGCAACCGTCATAAATGTGAGTCAGGTTGCCAAACATCCTAATTTTGCTCATGCAACCACGAGGATGCCACAAAGGTTGCAAGTGCAAAAAATGATCGCAAAAGGGAATCACGAGACCCCGGGACGCTGCAAC
>NW_015389960.1:37564-41039 GCF_001527695.2 Protobothrops mucrosquamatus
CCTCCCTCCCCGGGGGGCAGCCAGGCCCGCGGCCGGATCTACGTGTCGGTTCCCTCCGCCGCGCGCGGGGCCGCAGCTGAGGCGGGCCCGGCGGCCGCCACCAACCGACGAGGCGGAGGCGGGAGCGGCGAGGCTGCGCTTCCCCGCCCGGCCGTGTAGGGGGGGCCCGTCCGCCTCGGGAAGCCAGCGGGCGGCCTGGGCCTGAGGAGCCGGAGACGCCGCCCGAAAGAGACCGGCAACGGCGGCGGCGGCGGCGGAGGCTTTGGGCGCCATGGAGGACATCAACTCCAACGTGAACGCCGACGCCGAAGTGCGGAAGCTGCAGGAGCTGGTGAAGAAGCTGGAGAAGCAGAACGAGCAGCTCCGCATCCGCAGCGCGGCCGGGGCGCCCGGCGGCAGCCCCAAGCGGCTGCTCAGCGGCGGAGGAGGAGGAGGAGGGTCGGGCGCCTGCACGCCTCCGCCGCCGCCGCTCCTTACGCCGCCCGCCGGCCACCTCTCGCCGTCCTCCTCCTCCTCTTCCTCCTGCTCCTCGCCCTCGGCCCTGGGGCTGGAGAGCCGCGGCCTGAGCTCCAAGGCCGGGCCGCGGCGGCCTCCCTTGGGCGACGAGCGGGGCGCGGAGGCGGCTCGGGGGAGCGTCGACAAGAGCGGCCTGCTGGACGAGGTGGAGCCGCTGAGGCCCGACGAGCTGGAGCGGCTGGCCGGCTGCGAAGAGGACGAGACGGGCTGGTGAGGGGCGCGGAAAGGGTGGCCGGGGCCGACATGGCTGGGGCGTTGCGCGCTCCGGGGAGGGAGGCCGGCCACACCTGAACCGTGGAAGGAAGGAAGGAAAGAAGGAAGAAAGGAAGGAAGGAAGGAAAAGGGGAGAGAGGAAAGGAAGAAGGAAGGAAGGAAAAAGGGAGGAAAAAAGGAGAGAGGAAAGAAAGAAGGAAGGAAGGAAAAGGGAGGGAAGAAGGAAGGAAAAAGAGAGGAAAGGGAGGGAAGAAGGAAAAAGGAAGGAAGGAAGGAAAAAGGAATGGAGGGAGGAAAAAGGGAGAGAGGAAAGGAAGAAGGAAGGAAGGAAAAGGGGAGGAAAAAAGGAGAGAGGAAAGAAAGAAGGGAGGAAGGAAGGAAAAGGGAGGGAAGAAGGAAGGAAAAAGAGAGGAAAGGGAGGGAAGAAGGAAAAAGGAAGGAAGGAAAAAGGAATGGAGGGAGGAAAAAGGGAGAGGAAAGGAAGAAGGAAGGAAGGAAAAGGGGAGGAAAAAAGGAGAGAGGAAAGAAAGAAGGGAGGAAGGAAAAGAGGGAAGAAGGAAGGAAAAAGAGAGGAAAGGAAGGAGGGAAAAGGGAGGGAAGAAGGAAAAAGGAAGGAAGGAAAAAGGAATGGAGGGAGGAAAAAGGGAGAGAGGAAAGGAAGGAAGGAAAAAGGGGAGGAAGGAAAAAAGGAAGGAAGGAGAGGGTGGGAGGAAGGAAAAAAGGGAGAGAGGAAAGGAAGGAAAGAAGAAAAAAGGAATGAAGGGAGGGAGGGAGGAGGGAGGGAGGAAAAAGGGAGAGGAAAGGAAGGAAGAAAAGGGAAAAAGGAAGGAAGGAAAAAAGGAATGGAGGGAGAGAGGAAGGAAAAAAGGGAGAGAGGAAAGGAAGGAAAAAAAGGAAGGAAGGAAGGAAGGAAGGAAGGAAGGGCTAACTCTATGTATCCCTTTGGGGAGCAAAGATCTCCAAAGCTGGGGATCTGATCTCCCTGCAGGGTCTTCCATAGGGAGTCTCCCAGCGGCCTTTCCATTCTTTGCACAGATGTTTAAGGAGAGCAGGAAAGGTGGTTTGGGAATCTCCCTTGCTGGGCCTGGACACACTTTTGTTAACTGGGAAAAGACACAACCGGGTTGGGTGGTGCCTTGAATCCGCCCTATTTTTGCACTGGGGTCTGGAGTGGACGGGTTGCGCCTCTCCTCATTGAAATATCTCATAAATACGAGCGGTGGTAAATTTAAGGCCAGTTTTTTAGAACTGGCGAGCTGTGTATGATCTAACTCTGGTTAGACAACTGGTTGGGTTGGGCTGAATGAGATCAGAGTTCTGGGAGTTGAACTCTTATTGTCTTAAAATTGCCAATTTTGACCCAAAAAAAAAATTAGAATTAGATCATAGTGATCTTGAGTGCCTTTTTCTCTCAGCCTTAAAGTTGCTACTTTATACAGGAAGTCATTAGATTTGAATCCTATCTCTTGAAAAGGCACCAAAGTTGTTATTCTTCAGGGGAGAAAAGGTAATGTTGCATTATAGAAAAAAATACTTGAAAGGAATATGGAATGTGCCATAAAGTTCTGGAAAATACATCAGCAAGAAAAGCCAATAGTCAATAAGGTTTCTTGAACTCTCTCCTAATATTCTTTAACCTTATATTTATTTGTATTTCACTTTATATACACAGTCACACACACACATAAACAATAGGGTACATTTCAATTATTCTCAGAATGGTGACTCAGGGTGGATGTGTTTATTAGCACCGAAATTAGATAATAGAATAAGAGATGATATATTAAGGATGCATGATGTCATTTGATTGTGATAGCTTATGAACAAATTGAGACTTTTTCACTTAAAATTAGGGTATGGAGCGATTCCCTCCTTTTATAAGTATTGCTTGTATTGTACTGTATTGTAAATGGTTCCCCCCTCCCCCATTGTATTATATTTGCTTCATTCTTGACAGACAGAACCCAAGTACATTTAAGTAATTAAAATATATATATATATTCAGGCATATATTTAGAAGCACGGGAGCTTCTCTCCTATCCCAGTCATCTGCAGTGTGATTCATTAGGCTAATCTTATAATTGTGAACTGAACACAGATAAACTTGTTTTAAATTTATCTTTCTTTGATGGTACAATCATGTATGTGCTTAACTCAGTATTAATTCTCAAATAAGTGGAATAAAAATTTCCGAGTAGAAATATTATCCTGAGGTCATTAGCTGCTGGTTGGTTAGTTTAATTCTTTTCCACATGTTTAATTCATTTCACTTTTCTGTGTTCGTTCTCTTCTCTGAAGTACAGCAAAACTTTACAAAAAGTGTTATTTTTCCCTCCAGAGCCTGACATTTTGCTATTGAGCTATTTACACTCTCCTGTAGATAAATTCCAGTGTTCTGATAACGGAAGAAGCATTTGATAAACTATTTTCCAAAGTGCATTCTTTCCTTATTGATGGACTTTTCATGACTTCATGCTTGCATCAGTGAAGATATTTTGGCAATAATATGGATGCGGTGTGCTGATTTATTGTTTCATAGTCTAGCCCACAGCTGGTATTCCCTACTGCCACACTACTCAAAGTATGGTCCAGTGCTGGTCCATGAAACATTTGTTACTGGTCTATCATAAGTACAGAGTAAGCATTTAGGAACTTTTATAGCAGTTTACATTGCGCTTTAAGGTGTTAGTTACCACCTTTAAAGCGCTCCATGGCATAGGACCTGGCTCCCTCCCATAGACCGGTA
>NW_015389960.1:41113-85482 GCF_001527695.2 Protobothrops mucrosquamatus
GGGCCTGGCCTAGGGAGGATTTTAAATTGGGTTTCTTAGAAATTTTAATTACCACAACTCTAAAATATTGGTTTTAATTTGGTTTTATTCGGTGGGGTTTGTGGGTTTGTTTTTGTTTTTAAAAAATGTTGTGAGCCGCCCTGAGTCCTTCGGGAGAAGGGCGGGATACAAATTGAATAAAATGAAATGAAAATGAAATGAAATGAAATGAATCTATGGATTGGTCTTATGGTGCATAGACCGGTTTCGGTTGTTATCACATCTGGTGCAAGTTGGTCATACAAAGTACCACCACATTACAATGTGTGACACTTTAAAGTTAGTCTGTCATCTGTAACCCATCCAAAAGTCTGAGAAATATTAAGCATGAGTCTGGAAATTATTCTGAAGAAATGGACACACACAAAAACCCATACTAGCTTTATTGAGAAGTGATACATTATCCCCTGTGAATAGCATTGTTGTCAATCAAACCTAGATTAGATAAATTAACAAGCAAGAAGGTTATTTAGCACACTAAAAACTTTTAAGTATTGATGTATACTGTGCTCACTTAAAACAGGCATGTCAAACTGCTGGCCTGCGGGCCAGATGAGTCACGCCGAAACCGTACCCACCCTATTGCCGGCAATGGGGAAAAAGTCCCGATATGTCGCGCGACGTCGCAAGTTTGACATGCCTGATTTAAAGTGCATCAAGGTAAAGATTTCCCCTGTCCAGTCATGTCCGACTCTAGGGGACGGTGCTCAGCGTTGTCCGAAGATGTTTCCACAGTCATATGGCCAGCATGACATAATGCTGCAATGCAGAGCGTGCAGTGAAACACGGAACGCTGTTACTTCCCACCAAAGTGGTACCTGTTTATCTACTTGCATTTACACAGCTCCTTGCTAGGTGGGCAAGGAGCTGTGGAGCAAGGAACAGGAGCTCAATCCATCATGTGGCGCTTGGGACTCAAACCTGGGCTGTTAGCTTTCCAGCTGAGAAGCTCAGATTGTTAACCGCTGAGCCATCGTGTCCCCGTAAAGTGTGCATATAGGTCAGTGATGGCGAACCTTTTAGAGACCGAGTGCCCAAAAACTAGCCCTGCCCCGCCCCTATCCCGCCTGCCCGCAGGGCCACTCACCGCCTCCAAGGCCCGCCACAGATCGCCCAGGCAGCCCAGCAGCACCATGGCGGCCATGCCCTCTGCCTGCGCCCCGCAGCATCAACTGTGTGCGATGGGGTGTGAGGGCAGCGTCTCTTGTCTACGCTGCCTGGCTGCCATGTCCTTGGCTGCACTGCTCCACGTGGGTCACGCTCGGGGGCGACTCTCCTCCAGGGGGGCTGCTGGTGAGGAGGGGGCATGGGGGGAGGCAAGGCTGGGGCAACAGCACGTGTGCCCACAGAGAGGGCTCCGAGTGCCACCTCTGGCACCTGTGCCGTAGGTTCGCCACCACTGATATAGGTGTTAAATAGGGGGAATTGATATTTCATTCATAACTAGTTACAATTGCAGAATGACAAAAAGTTACAAATATAACACAGAATGGAGAATAGCAATTCTACAGGGTTTATGCATACACTTTCAATGAACAATGTATACAGTTTTTGTCATTCTTTTTCCTATGTGAGTTTTTTTCTTCTCATTGAAATGTATAAGCGTTGCCTTGGCGGTAGACTCTTTGGAATGGGATGACTGATTTTGTGCCTTTTATTTTTCTAACATAAGATCCAGTGGAAGACATTTTTATTAACTGAGACTTTAAAGATATTTTTTAAAACTTAACAAGTCTGCCCATTTTTTGGATGATCCCACTCCAATTTCCTAAACCGTATTCCATATAATTTCTGAGTGTTTATTTATGCACAGAAAAGGCTGGTAGATATGTTAAGAGGCTGTTTTGTTGTAGGAATTGTTTTCACAGTTCCCATGCTTTATAGTGAATTAATAAAATCTGATTTTGCATTCTAAAATTAATATTCATCTGATTTTTTTCTGGAGAGCAGGCAATCTGCCCATCAATCAATTACACTGCCTTAGTGCTGGATTGTAGGTGACTACAACGTGCATCATACAGCCAACAATAATTAAACAATATAAAATATAAACTTTGTAGTATGATAATGAAACGGAAAGTTACGTGAGGGTTCCAGAATCAATTCCAAAAAAGCTGGATCTTTTTGCTTCTGAAGAGAATGTCTTTATTCTCTGACTATCTTGGTTAGATGGGCACATTTGATCAGGGAAGGGGCAGTCTCTTAATTTTCCAGCATGCTGAGAAAAAAATGCACTTAAAAGAAAACTGTCTTATCTTTTTTTGTTAAAAAGAACAATATACTGAAGTTCTAGTTTGACTGTACAGTATATCCCTATGTAATGTTTGTGTGTTTTAATTTCCACTAGGTTGTATATGTCACCAAAGAAAAAAGTGACCCCAGTGCAAAAATCAATGAGTCCACTTGTTTGGTGCAGGCAAATACTGGATTATCCAACTCCAGACATTGAATGTGCGAAAAAGTCATTGATCCATAGGCTTGAACAAACCATGTCAGGTGAGCTTCTGAAATTTTTTTTTTTATGCTAACTTGTTTTGAACAGGGTGTATGTTAATATACTTTTTTTTAAAAAAAATAGTTACGTTCCAGTGAAAGTTAGCCTGTTTTAAATCCAATTCACATTAATAGGAAGGTTATTATATGCTTTTTTGTATTAAAAATGCATGGGACACAAGTGTCCAGATATGTTGTAGTTATTGTCTAATAAGTACATCAGCCTGGCAGTCTTGTACAGTTATCATTTTATTTTAAATGAATTGGTATCTGGGGAAATGGCATGTAAAATAATAATCTGCAATATTTTTTTTTTGCAAAAAAAAATATGGGGGGGACATTAAATAACTGAAATAAGTAGAGAAGATGAGATGACAATTTCCTGGATGGTTACATTATCAAAATTGAATATTAGCGATTGCCAAATTAAATTTAAAAATCAAAAATTAATGGGATTGTACTGTAGAGAGTTTGTGCTATTAACAAGGTGAAGAAATGCATTAAAAATATCTCTAAATTGGATGATAGTTCCCATTTAACAATTATTTTTGACCATATCCAATGTTACTATTTCTTTAAGATATGACAACAAAATGTCTACATTAGTCATATATTAGATAGCAAGATGAGTGCTATATAATTTCAACAAACAAACAGCATTCTCAGTTGGAATGCTGAGGGGAAATGGAGAGGCTTCCAAGCTGAGCCATGCTGGCTCAGGAATTCTGGGAGTTGAAGTCCACGAGTCATAAAAGAGCCAAGGTTACCTACCCCTGCTCTGGTGGATTTATGGATTTCCAGTTTTTTAAAAAAAAATGTTGAAAAAGATCATCACACCTTAAGATCTTGATGTTATTGCCTTAGATGTTGCTTGATTACAGGGGAGAACAAGGCGTGCCAAATCTCCCACAATATTTTTATGGGTAATTTGGCCTGAAAAATGCACTGCTCCCTGTCTTCTGTTTTGTTAATTCAACCAGGACTAAAATTGAACCTAATTTTTCAATAAGCAAAACTGAAATGACTTAAACATAAAGTAATAAAAACAATAACTTAGATAATTTGACTGTAGTATTTACCATGGGAAAATAGTAATTAAAAGTTGAAAATTATTTACTCAACTTGGTACCCACATTCTGTACCTCATAACATAGTATAAGACAGGGGTGTCAAACTGCCGGCCCGCGGGCCGGATGTGTCACCAGGAAACTGCGCCTACCCCATTGCCAGCAATGGGAAAAAAGCTCCGATACGTCGCGCGACGTCACGTGGGGAATTTGACATGTCTGGTATAAGAAATAAAAATCAGAAATGCAATTTTAAGTGCTGTGAAACAGTATATGAATTTTCTTTTCTTTTTTTTCATACAGCTCTCAAGAGACACAGCCTATATAGTAATCCATTCAACACTGTCAATTACACAAACTCCTATAGCCAAAGTGCTGGCAGTCCCTACAGCACTGGCTTCAGTTCTCCTTCCCCTACACCAGTGAAAGGTCCTTTAGTAAAACAGCTTATATATCCTAACAACTCAGGTAAGAGTCTCATATCTAAGTTGCAAGTGATAACCAAGAAAAACGTATTAGCTCTTAATGACTTCTTTTATTTCAGATGTTTGGATCTATCTCTGCTTATACAGCTTATGCAGATAAAGCACTATATTAGCAATTTTTAATGATGTCTGAATAATTTTGAGCTGTAATCCTTATATTGCTTATATTGCTGTACATTTCCTTCCTTCCTTCCTTCCTTCCTTCCTTCCTTCCTTCCTTCCTTCCTTCCTTCCTTCCTTCCTTCCTTCCTTCCTTCCTTCCTGAATATGCCCAAATCCTGGTCAAGGTAGACTACTATATTTACAAATGTGTTAACGTTATTTTTTATATTGATTCTATTTGGCATTTATAAATTCATCTTTTGTAGTGGAGGTACTATTTTAAGTGCCAGAATTATTTTTCCTTAATAGCAAAAAATTAAAATTAACATACAGTTATTATGAAAGTGGTAAATGAAGAGTTGCAGAAGTCTAAACAATAAAGACTTGTTTCAACTTTCCTTTAAAGCACTTTTAAGAGTTTCAATATTTGCCCCAGTTAGCACTGTTCCTTTAGAAGTTCACCCAAATCCTGCACATCGTAGATTGATTGGAACCTAACTTGAAGAAAAATGAGTTTATTTCTCAACATATTTGAATTCTTAGAAGTTTTTTCTTTCTGCCCTCAGTGTTTATTTATTTATTTATTTATTATATTTTTACCCTGCCCTTCTCCTTGCGGACTCAGGGCGGCTAACAGCCTAATAAAAACAAATACAAAAGTACAAAAATACTACCATTAAAACGTAATTAAAAGGAAATATTAATTTGGCCTTTGTTATTTTAAAATTGTTTTAAAACCCAACTAAAAATACCCCTTAGGTATTTATAGAACCCCTGTTCTATAAATCATGCTGATTTATAGGGATGATAGGGATGTCTTTGTTTATTAGTTTGTTTTTCTTTTCTTACAGGTCATTTCAAAAGTTCAGATCGAAATCCTCCACTCAGCCCACAATCCTCTATAGACAGTGAATTGAGTGCTTCAGAAATGGATGAAGACTCAATAGGATCGAATTACAAACTAAACGACTTAACTGATGTGCAAATTTTAGCTCGGATGCAAGAAGAAAGTAAGTAGTTTTCATATCATAAAAGTAAAAATGTGATTTTTTTCCCCTGTCACATTTAGCACATTTGCTTTTGTCGATAAACTTCAAGGCCATGTTAGGAAACAAAGGGGTTTGGGAAGCATATAGGCCAAGAGAAATGGAAAACAATAGGAAAAACTAAGAGGTGAAAGTAAAAATAGAGAAATGATCCATCCATTTATGTTTCCACATAGCAATTCTTTCTAGATACAACTTTAAATAATTGCTATAGTACTGTGGTAATAAGCTGATAGCGAAGTGGGAACATTTTGGAAATTTGACAAATTTCCTGGCTTCTAATCACCCAAAAGATTGTTGGAAACTCAGATGACATGCTGGTTGTAGCTGAAGACATGATCTGGGTTTGAATAGACAGTTCTTAAAGCACCACCTTCATCTCCCAGCACATTTGCCAAGAAGGATGGAAAAGTCTATATATGAGCTACTGTTGCATTATTATCTTTCTGTAGCAGACTGGGAATTAATCAGAGTTAATACCGTAATATGTATGTTCCTTGGTTACGGTCCTCTTAGAGAGCTGCATTGGGGACAGCATTACCAGGCAAGATTTCAATTCGGATTTACAGAACAATTTTCCCTCAGTGATTGCCATCGAGGCAACCTAATTGAAGCTAGTTTTATAAAAGGTTGTGACTTTGTGTTTGCTGCACTGAGTAACTTATCCAGAATAAAACAAGAGACTTGTGAGAATATTTCCACTATTTTTTTTTTCTTCATGTGAACTTCGCTAAAAAAAAAAACCTTAAGTCTTCATTATGTTTGCTGGATAAAATGTAAAGCTGTAGATTGGCTGGAGAAAAATATACCAGTTATAATATCAATTACTTGTAATTACGGTGTCATCCAACCTAAACCAAAGCCAAAGCAAAGAGGGATAGCAATTGGACCAATCCTGCAAGATGTCAGGAAAATGTCCCCTCTGCCACACCCATAGAAAAAAAAGTAAAATGTGACATGTTCAAGTTAGGATCTGTATACTGCACGAGCCAGAAAGAGGGCTGAGAAAATATCTACAGACCCCTCACATCCTGGACACAATCTATTTCAGGGGTCCTCAGATTTGGCCACTTGAAATTGGCCATATTAATTATAATCATTACTGCTCAGCAGGGGTCTTCAAACTTGGCCCTTTTATGACTTGTGGACTTCAACTCCCAGAATTCCCCAGCCAGCCATGCTGGCTGGGGAATTCTGGGAGTTGAAGTCCACAAGTCTTCAAGTGGCCAAGTTTGAGGACCCCTGATCTATTTCAGCTTTTCCCCTCAGAACGCCGCTATAGAGCATTGCATGCCCAAACAGCTAGACATAAAGATAGTTTTTTCCCCCGTGTCATCATTCTTCTGAACCCTTAATTCCCACAGCACTGTCTCATCTCCTCATCTTTCCTACTATCTTCTCCTATTGGTTTCTTATGCTTTATCAATTGTTGTTTGTAACTTATGATTAATGATTGTAATGATGATTTATGATCTACCACCTATTACTTGCTGTTTATATGTACATTTTGAATTTATGGACCGGAGACAAATTCCTTGTGCGTCCGATCACGCTTGGCCAATAAAGAACTCTGTTCTATCCTGTTTACATTTTGTCAATAGATATTTCCCAGCTTTTGTTTGTGTCTGTTTATTACATTTCTGTTTAGCTCAGAGATCCCATCATACAACTTCTCCACAGAATTAATCTTTCAGTATACAGTAGCATACAGTTAATACTGCCAAGACGATTCTGGATTGAGATGTTGTAAGCACAACAATCAAGCTAGTGTGTTGTTTTCTGGCTGAATAACATGGAGGCAGATTGTAGCCATTTGGGGTTGCGTGTCATTAAGATCTGAATAATGCCCCGCTTTGTCTGTCCATCTGCTGCTGTGGAAGCTGCGAAACATTTGATTTCTGAGTTTATTAAGAGCCGGCCTAATAAAGTGTGGTTAAATATTGATACGAAAAATGTAGTATTGGTTAAAATGCTAAATTTGGAACTGATGTCAAATCCACATTGCTAGACCATTGCTTTCAAATCTAGTCTAAATCCTGGATGCTAAGGTGATATCCAGATCTAAAATAGCTGGTGCATAACTTAACTTTGGTTCATTCTAGATCAGTGATGGCGAACCTTTTAGAGACCCAGTGCCCAAAAACGCCCCGCCCGCTCCACCCCCACCTCGCCCCCATCCCGCCCCGGGCCCCGCCTGCCCGCAGGGCCACCCACCGCCTCCACAGCCTGCTACAGATTGCCCAGGCACCCCAGCAGCGCCATGGCAGCCACACCCTCTGCCTGCGCCCCACAAAATCAACTGCGCACAACAGGGCATGAGGCCGGAGTCTTGTCCCCACTTCCCAGCTGCCATGTTCTTGGCTGTGCTGCTCCACGTGGGCCGTGCTCAGGGCGACTCTCATCTTGGGGGGCTGCGGGTGAGGCGGGGGAGGCGGGGCTGGGGCACGGTGCGCGTGCCCACAGAGAGGGCTCCGAGTGCCGTCTCTGGCACATGTGCCATAGATTTGCCACCACTGTTCTAGATAATCCATGCTTCATTTGGCCATTGCTTCAGAGATATTTCCTTACCAATGCCTTCAGCCATGACAGCTAAGGTATTGCCTGTCATGGTTTCGACAGACAGAGACGAATAAAGCAAAACTCCGAGGCTTGCAAATTCCTCAAAGAACTTGTTTATTAGTTACAAAGTATCGGCATGTCAAAAGTGAAACCAAGTCTGGAGACATATTGTAACAATTCCCCAATTACAAAGTTAAAAAAAATTCTCACCCTTAAAGCTAGGCAAGCGACTACGTTCCCCGATACATCTTCTCGGCGGGCTTTTTAACGCAACGCCCAGCCTGCAGTCTCGGGAGCAGCCAATGACCTTGGTTCCCACGGGACAAAAGATTATTTTGACAAGCGAAGCACCTGGCAACCACTCCCCATCTCTCCGTTCTGTGTGTCAACCAAAAATGAGTAGGAAAAATGGCTTCAGCCATGCTCATTTGTGGAGTTGACAGTGCCTTTACTGGAAACGTTGGGCTACAGTATCCAGTGGTGTTTCTGCCTTGAAAATAGCCCACGTTGAAAGATATAGCACAGTCAAAGGTCAGCATAGGAATTGTTTTATAACATTTTTATAAATCCAAATGTTCCTTGTCTGTACTAATCTAAAAAGGGGATTGTACTTCAGGCCATGTTCTTTCTGTTCGTTAGGTCTTCGGCAAGAATATGCAGCAACTACTTCTCGGCGTAGTTCTGGTTCTTCGTGTAGCTCTGTGCGGCGTGGAACGTTTAGCGACCAGGAACTTGACGCCCAGAGCTTAGAAGACGAAGAAGACAGCTGCCACCATGCAGCTCACCCACCTATGAATAGGTTCTCTCCATCACCCCGCAATTCACCCCGACCTTCACCAAAACAGTCCCCAAGGAATTCTCCCCGGTCGCGATCCCCTGCTAGAGGAATTGAGTACAGCAGAGTGTCACCTCAGCCCATGCTTAGCCGCCTGCAGCAGCCTCGCCTTTCACTTCAAGGACATCCGCCTGATTTACAAACCACCTCTGTAAAAAATGAAGGTAAAAGACTCTTGTCTTCAGTTTTAGGTACGGAACGTTCCAATAGCGGTCGTGGTGTGTCCCCAGTGGTATGGCAGCATTTGAAACGCTGGTTGCGAAATCAGCAGCCCTGTAAATCGGGGGGTCCCAACCCCCGGTCCGTGGATCGGTACCGGGCTGCGGCATGCCAGCAACCGGTCTGCGCAAACAAGCAAAGTCCCATCCGAGGGATGCAGGCAGCACAAAAAACCACGCCCCCTCTGGTCCGTGGAAAAACCTCTCTCCACGGAACCGGTCCCTGGTGCCCAAAAGGTTGGGGACCTCTGCTGTAAATCATTGAAATAACATTTTTAAAAAATGTGCCGTGTATTTGGCATGATAGTCAAAGACACTGTTTCTAAGATCTATCATATACATATTGTACCGGAAGGAAAAAATACTGTCTCCAGAAACTAGGTTTGTTTTTTTTCAAAGTTCAAAGTAGAAAAATACTGTTAAGAGTGAGCTATATATATTTCCTAATAATCTCATTACAGTACAGAAGAAAAATAACTAGGATGTTGCTTCTATTATCATTTTCCTTTAAAAGTTAGTATCTTTTTAATGGAATTCAATGAGATATGTAAAAGCACGTGTAGTAAACAAATTTTTTGCTAAGAGACCACAAACAGAAAGACTCAACGCGGTTATTTTACTGTTGTTGTTGGATGTTCCTGCCGCTCCCCAGTTCTGTTACTGTAGATCTCTTAAGGCATGTTGCATTGCTAACTCTACTTTGTGAAAGGGGACCGATCAGACTGTACCTCATATAGCACTGTTTAAAAACGATTGCATTCAAATTTTTCATCTTCCTGTTTGCTCCCTTTCATTGCTTGCTTTAAAGCTTTCTTTCAGTTCTGTATATCCTCTGCAACAAGTGAAATTCCAGCTAATTGTTTTGTTGGCAAGCTGAAAGTTAGTTACCAGCTAGACTTAAGACCTGAGGAAGAATTCTACCATCCTTATCAACCAAACAGTTATTTGCATTTTGAAAACGTAATTCTTTGACTGGCAGATTACGAACCTTGAGCTCTATGATCAATTTGAACTCACTTATTCTAATACTATAAATTCCTGCTCCCTCAGTTAACAGGAAACTGTTCAAAAAAGAGCAACACAGAAAGTCTGGAACATATATTTTTCTAAGCAGATCATATCATTTATAGATGATAAATGTAAATCAAGTGAAGCAATGCATGACTTGTACCTAAAATGGGACAATTTAAAAAAATGTAGTGAAAAATTCTTCTAAAGTCCAACAGAAAATAATTTATAGATCCCAGAGGAAGTGGGTATGCCTGTTTGTCTGAAATATGGAGGGCGATATCTTGTACACTTACTCTTTGGTGACTTGCACCTACCCTTTTCACATACCTACAAGTGGTGTGGAAAATGCTCATCCCTTGGCGCTGCACTCTGTGTTTCTCCTATGCTCTCTGCCACTAACTCTTAAATAGGATTTAATCTCGATGGAAAAACTATACAGGGTGGGTGGAAACGGAAACCATAAGCTAGATAGGGGCTTGGAAAGGTGAGTAACAGCAATGATGGCACTTAGTTGGAATGGCAGGTGATGGCACACATGTTCCGCAAAGCATGCGATCAGCACCACTTGCGTATGCAGTATTTTATGGTTCTTGATAGTCTTGCTGCTGCAAAAGTAATACTGTGGCTGAAAACCTAAACTATCCTTTCTTTTAAATTATGTTGGCGTACCTCATGTTTCCCTGCATGCAATGCACATCCTTGCGCCGTGAGTGAGCAGCTGGTTGAAAGAAAAGGAGAGTTTCCGTTAGAAGTAGGTTGCAAAATTCTTTAAAAGGATCAGGAAAATTAATCTGAGTAACCTGCCTATTAACAAATTAAAAATACACAGCGTTACTGCATCTTTTAGCTAAATTGAGGAATTCTCAAACATGCTCAGTAATGGATAGGGGAGGGGGCAGTCTTTATTTGTAAGAGACGGGCCCCATCTATTTTCCTCTGTACTGATTATGCCAGTGATGGCGATCCTTTTAGAGACCGAGCGTCCAAAAACAGGCCCCGCCCCACCTCACCCCCACCCCACTCCCTGCCCCCTGTCTTGCCTGCCCACAGGGCCAACCACCACCTCCACAGATCGCCCAGGTGGCCCAGCAGCACCATGGCAGCCACGCCCACTGCTTGCGCCCCGCAGAATCAACTGCGTGCGACGGGGCACAAGGGCGGAGTCTTGTCCCTGCTGCCCGGCTACCATGTTCTTGGCTGCGCTGCTCCGCGTGGGCTGCGCTTGGGGGCGACTCTCCTCTGGGGGGGCTGCTGGTGAAGTGGGGGCCGCGAGGAGAGGCGTGGCTGGGAGGACAGCACGCGTGCCCACAGAGAGGGCTCTGAGTGCCACCTCTGGCACGCGTGCCATAGGTTCGCCACCACTGGATTAGGCAGTTGAAGAAAAGCTGGTAGCTGCTATTAGATCAATTTGCCCAATGTACAAAGTCAAAATGGCAGTAAGCTCACAGTGATTCTATATTTCTATAATTAAGTTCCAGTCTCTATATCAGGGGTGTCAAACTTGCGACGTCACGTGACGTGTCGCGACGTATCGTGACTTTTTTTCCATTGCCGGCAATGGGGTGGGTGCGGTTTCGGCATGACGCATCCAGCCCGCGGGCTGGCAGTTTGACATCCCTGCTTTATATAATTCACAGACTGCTAATCACAGATAGGTCATAATTTGTGGGGGGGAGTAATCCCATTATTCCCTATAGTAATTACTACTGGATGGGATAGAGGGCTAGACAGTCGCAGCAGTATGAAAGTATGTACAGTATTTGTATATATCAGATTTAGATTCCAAAATAATGATTCTCGGCACAGTTCAGGAGCAGGAGGCGCTAAACTTATTTGCATAGCTCTATTCATCTTTATCCCTGTTTGCATTATTTTTCATCTTTTGAGCTTTTGCTTTTGCTTTTCTTGCATTGATCTTAAAAAGGGATACACCAACAAACAACAAGAAATATTCCCTAACTCAAAAAAACCCATAAAAGTTCATTATATGTCGCGATCAGTGAAATATATTTCAAGCTTAATTTTACTTAAAACTATAAATTCTGGGGGCTCCAGCAAAAGCTGTCAAGGAAACTCAGCATAGTTGATTCCATTATATTTAAGAAATTATTTGTGTTGTTTCTTAGTTCAGATGCTGATTTGCAGCGATAGCTGAGAAAGTTAAGTTTACGTGATTTTTAGTATTACTAAGTCCAAAAGCTAGGATTCGTTTTTGCATTGGTCTACTACTTCTAGTGGTGCACTACTTCCAGTGCATATTCCAAATTGTTACATATCTCCCTTTACGGTTCAGTCTAGTTTCTAACAGTTTTTCAGACAAAATGCCAGTTGTCATTTGAGGCAGACAACTGGCCCGTAAATCTTTTTTAAAATTCCCAAATCTGCTTGAAATCATGATACCTTAACAATTGTTGCATTGGAGAGTGTTTCCTTTGCAGAGAAATAACAGGCGAAAATAATATACAGAGAACGCCATTTGATTTATATCACTAAAGAGTGAAAAATTAAGATGATGCAGATTTGTTGGTGATATATTACCTCAGCGGTCCCCAATCTTTGAGGCTTGGCGGCCTAGCAGAGGGGAGAGGGGAACGGGGCTGCGCAAGCAGTGGGCCGTTGCGCACATGCACCTCAACTTGCGTGAGCAGAGGGCTAGTGCACACAGCCATGCGCGTGCAAATCAAGTTGAGCTGCACGTCCGTGTGCATGCGCACTGGCTTGCCGCTCGTGCAACTCGAGCTGCGTGCATGCCAGCCCGGCGCTTGTGCGGCCCGGTTGCAAATAGGCCGCTGTGCTGCCACTCACACACACACACACACACACACACACACAAAACTGTGGTTTAGTGAGTGAGAGGGGCAACACAGCCGAGGCCCAGTAATGGACCATGGCCTGGAGGTTGGGGAAACCCTATATTACATCATAGCAAAATAAAGTCCACCACACAATGCATTCCATGTTTTGAAAAATTTAAATTCATATTTAATTTATCGGACTATTAGACAGTTATGATGGATATCAGTGTTAATTTTTTTCTTATAAGATTCATAAGTCTCATTATATGCCTAGCAAGCATATTTTTTAGCTAATAAAGATGATTTCACCCCAAATCTGTAGTGATCATTCTACAGGCAAATCAATACTGCTAGGATGATGGAGAAGAAATTTTGAGTACAAGGCCATATTTGTTCAGAGCTATGGAATCTGTTACTCTCCATCACTGTAGGGTTTTTGAAAAATGTTAGCCTAACTCAGGGGTAGGCAACCTTGGCTCTTTTATGACTGGTGGACTTCAACTCCCAGAGTTCCTGAGCCAGCCATGCTGAGGAGAAATGGAAAGGTTTCCATGCTGAGCCATGTTGGCTCAGGAATTCTGGGAGTTGAAGTCCACGAGTCATAAAAGAGCCAAGGTTGCCTACCCCGGCCTAACTTGTTTCCCATTATTTCTTTTTAAAAGTATATAGCATTGGTTTTCAAAATAAATAGGGTTTTGTACAATGGTGTCAGCTGGTAAAAGCTGTTCCACCAGAAAACAGATTGTGAATGTCTGAATCCTTCTCTGTATTCTGTAAAATCTGCTCTAGATTCCTATCATATCTAATCAGCCAGAACAGATTTGGGGCAATTATGGGACTTTGAGGAAATTATTGCAAAGCTCCAACTCACTAAACCTTTTTTTTTGTCCAGTTGTATATTGCTAGTTTGTTCCTTATTTATTTTGGTATCACAGTTCTGACTCAGAACTACTTCTACCTTACTTTATGCAGAGACTGGAATTTAAATAGATAAATAGGTTGCCATCTGTTGGATATCCATTCACCATTTTGAGAGAATGGATCAACACACTAGGCCAGGGGTAGGCAATCTTGGCTCTTTTATGAGTCGTGGACTTCAACTCCCAGAATTCCTGAGCCAGCATGGCTGGCTCAGGAATTCTGGGAGTTGAAGTCCACAAGTCATAAAAGAGCCAAGGATGCCTACCCCTGCACTAGACTGTTTTTCCTAAAGTAACAAATATCAGTTAATTTTTGCTCTCTGGGAAGGTTCAGACTTTGATAAAATGTAATATTTTGGATAAAATGTTCACTTGCTAATGCTTTAATTGATAATGTATTGCTTGACAGCTAAAATGTGTGCTCTGGAGGCCTGTACGTAGCCTTTCCCCCTCCCTCTGGGCCTCTGTACTCCAGGTTGCAATGGGTGGTAGAAGAATGCAGTCTCCTGCATTAGACGGTATGTTGTGGTATGTTGTTATCTTTCTTTAATACAGAAAAACTAAGGCGTAGTCTTCCAAACCTGTCCAGGACATCTAACATCCATGTTGAGTCTGTGAAAAACAGTAGAAGTGATTCAAACTTCCAAGTGCGAAACGGAGGAATGCCTCGTATTCAACCTCAGTCCTCAGCCAGTAAGTATCTTTACGGTGATGCTGTAAACGCAGCTTCTGAAAGAAGACTGAAAATTGTAGCTGCGTGTTTACAGTTTCATGGTAAAGGGATGAGATGTTTCATGCGACCAATGCTAACTTAGCCAGATCTAATGTATTTTGAATGAATGATTTTTTTTTCTGTCCCACCATTGAAAACATACACATTTTTTGTCCCAAGTTACTTTTTTTGCCTTTGATACACATTCCTTTCTTTCTAGGTTTACCTTTCTAGGTAAACTAGGTTTAAATTTAGTAATTCTTTAAGCATTCAATATCATCAGCATATATAATGTGCATATTTAATTTAATATCACACACGTATCCTACCTAGGATTTAAAGTGTGCTACAGGTTTTCGTGCAATTTGCAGCTGTGAGATAAGATAAGATAACCTCTATTGTCATTTTTTACTGTGGGCATGATGACACACATCAAAAATGAAATTTAGTTGCCCGCTCTCAAAAGTGAACACATACACGACACACACCTAAACATACTATGTACAACATATGTATAAACCAGGGGCCTTCAAACCTGGCCCTTTTATGACTTGTGGACTTCAATTCCCAGAATTCGTCAGCCAGGCATGCTGGCTGAGGGATTCTGGGAGTTGAAGTCCACAAGTCGTAAAAGGGCCAAGTTTGAAGATCCCTGGTGTAGACCTATAGCCCTACATATATATATCTTCAATATAATACAAAAAATATTGAAAAGCAATTTTATTTTTGCAGTTAATGCCTCAATACTGTTTTGGGGGAATAAGATAAAGACAGTGCATTGTGCTCTGTGTGGCTTCTCTTAAACAGATAAAAGTACAGCGGTTCTCATTTCATACTTTAGACTGGTTTCCTGAAATGTTTACCCGAATAAAGGCAGAATAAAGCATTTAATGTTGCTGATTTCACAAATATTTTTGTCATCTCTGCAGATCTTTATGCACTGAGCTCTAAGAACTGCACTAGATTGTTTGTCCAAATGCATTTTTCTGCAGTTAGAAATTCTTGTCTTACTGGTGTCCCTGATCACCAAAATCAAACTGAACATATTCATGGTTTCCATGCTCAGAGCACAGATGTCTGCAGAGGTGTGCAGATGTTTGGGGCGGGGTTTACTCACTTTTTGTTAACCTTCAGTGCTTTTATGCTTACATGTACCATCTACATGCCCGCAAAGTAGCACAATATGCTGAACACAATAATGTAATTAATGATGTAGCCATTGTTTGAGCATGTTGATTTGCTTTGCATCGATTATGCTAAAGAGTGTCCCTCGGGCTATGGGAACATATGTAGAGGATGTATTTGTAAAAACAGACCTTTGACTTTTCAGGCAATATTATTAATTGCCTTGTATGTTAGGACATGTGTCTAGAGGGGCAGGTGAATCCAGACACACCTCTAATATACGGATACAAAATATATACTGTATGTATTGTAGAACCGAGGTTTTCAAATTTGGAAGGAACATGGAAACTTACCAGGCATGACCTTTGGAAGCTAAGGATTAAATTACACTTGATAGTAAACATGAAGCTTAACATGGCATATATTGTTGCTTAACTGTTAAGTAATAGTGACTGGGTAGTTCATTCAGAATCGTAGCACTTGTAGTGAGATTAATATCTTGCCTAGTTCAGGGGTAGGCAACCTTGGCTCTTTTATGACTCGTGGACTTCAACTCCCAGAATTCCTGAGCCAGCCATGCTGAGGGAAAAGGGAGAGGTTTCCAAGCTGAGCCATGCTGGCTCAGGAATTCTGGGAGTTGAAGTCCACGAGTCATAAAAGAGCCAAGGTTGCCTACCCTATTGCTAACGTATTTTCTTGAGTTTTATATGAGCTGAGAGTTTTAATTCGGAAGAACACATTTCCATCTGTCATCCCAATTGCCGAAGCTATTTGCAACTAAACAAAGATGTATTTGATGATATTGAACAGTACGTGCTTAACATTGTATGTGGTTTGCCCCTAATGTATTCTTAAGTTTGATATATAGAAATCTTGCTATTACCTGCTTTTCGGTGTTTGTGAGTTACCTTTCCATGTTTTCATTGGATTTTCTTTTACAAAGCACTATCATATTGTGGTGGCTTTTTCACTTCAAGCTGCTGTTCTGCATGGACTTAACTCGACAAGGTTACTTTGATTTATGTTTAAAACTATTACCTTTTCCATTCTACAAGTAAAGCTTTCAGAAACTGCATGCCTACTATATTAGTATTGAAAAATACTAATGTACTTATAAACCATGTATCCACACTGATATAAATGTCAGTACACAGCATTAATATGCATATATCAATATCAGAACATTTACAGATTTTGATACCTATATTGAAAAAATGTGTTTATTTTTATACCACATTCCGAGCTGACAGCTCTTGTTAGTGTGTAACAGTAAGCTCTACTTTATTTCAGTCATGGTTTGTCGAGCAAACAGGTTAGTTTTCACATCTTCTTTGCTCAGTATTGGCTTGATCCTGCCCTCACTTTTCTGCAATAGACCCTGAACATTTTGCTGACATTTCTGAATTAGCCTAGACTCAATACTACTTACAGTGGTACCTTGGTACTCAACTGCTTTGAAACTCATAAAATTTAATACTCAATGCATTTTGATGTGAAAATTTTGCCCCGGTACTCATTGTTTGTTTGGCATTCAACACTCAAATCAAATCAACCTTTATTGTCAAAGTGCAACATGTGTACAATGAGATTGGCTGAGCCTCCCTTCGTGCACCCCCCCACCACAACTGACAATGACAACAAACCCACCATCTTATTACACCATGTGAACGTATTGCACAATGCGCCGGCCCCGCAAGTCTATCATAGGAGTTATTTCCCATTCAAGAGTCTGACAGCCCATGGGTAGAAACTGTTCTTCAGCCTGTTGGTGCGGCTGGCTATGCTTCTATATCTCCTACCATCGGGTGCTGACTAGAGTGTGAGTCGTCCCTGAGGATTTTCCTCACTCTTCTAAGGCAGCGGGCCCTAGCGATGTCGTCTAGTGGTGTCAGGGAACAGCCCATGATGTTTTGTGCTATGCTCAGCACCCTCTGTAGTGTCTTTCTATCCGTGGCTGTCAAGCCAGCTAGAACATACTGTTGTCAACTGCCTTGTGGCTCATTATATTATTCCCTTATGGGAAAAATTTGTTTGGTACTCATCATTTTTGGTACCCATCACGCCTCCTGGAAGCAATTAACAACGAGTACCAAGGTATCACTGTACTTAACATTATCCAGCTGCAGAATGTGACAGGGGACTCAAATCATTTTTGGCCATTTAGAGGTACATGTTAAAACAGGCGTCTTCTTTTCCTAAACGTGAACAGGATAGTCCTGACCTCGTCTTTTCCTGACAGGAACATAACTCAAACTCTTCCCTCCGTGGATTGCCATAAATTTATTTGCATAGTCAAAAGCGAAGAGTTAATACTTAACCCACACCGGCTTTGGCAGAAATTTGCCTAACACCGTTTTCATCTTCAGCAAAACAGGAAAAAATCTGTTTCCAGTTGTTCCCTAGAATTCTCCCCCCGCCCAAAAAAAGATATCAGTGCTTACTCATTTCGGTTTCCTAGACAATTTCTGTTTTGCAGATTAACACCCAGTATATTTTATACAAATCTTGTCCATAAAAGCTATATGTAAGGACCCACTTCAATCCCACATCTTAAGAAAGCAGAACTATTGGAGACGATTTCCTCCAACAGGAACTTTTATTAAAAGTAGTTGATAGCAGGCATAATAGACAGGATCTGAGGGATTCCTTTACAGATCAATATTTTAAAGTGTCCCCAAGCAAACCCCACCCCACAGTTCATCCGGATGGTTCAGAGCGGCCAATCCCCAGGTATTAAGTCCATCGTGGGAAAGGGGAGATAGCATCGGTCCAGCTCTGGTCGTAGCGCACCTCCTTTTGAGACCAGAGAAATAAGCCAGGCTCTGGAGGTTGTATTTCTTCCCTCCCCCCTTTTCCTAGCTGACAGGTTAGGGAGAAGAAAGTTCAGAGAGAGATACAGTGCAGGAAGCAAATTGTTACATTGTAGCGGGCAGTGGACACAGGCAATAAACAAAGCAAAAGGTTACATTGTAGCAAATAGAGAAAGCAATAACCCCGCAGGCATATCCCCCTCCCTCTTGGGAGTATGGCAGAACCCAGGGAAAAGTGAGATTTGTTTTTAGATCAGAGGAGATAGATAGAAATGAAATAGAAATGGGTTCTGACACTATACTTGGTTATGGGCTCCCGGCTTCTGAAGATTCTTTCTCCATAACCAGCACTTGTTCATCAATAAAGATATTTTTTGATTCATGAGGAACTTTGTTTGATAGCAAATGAAAGCAGTATTTTTGTTACAGCAGAAAAGGAGTGGTGGAGGAAAGAAGCTGTGCATAAAGAGAGATCTCTTGGGAATATGCTTTTGGGGACAGATGCAGATAATTGGGAGAAATGATCCCCAGTGGACTTTTCTCCCACATTTCTGGTATAATTTATTTGATATCAGCTGACATTTTCAGGCTATATATTTGAATAAGTGAGTAAGAGAGTGGCGTGGTGGCCTAGAGGTGGAGCTCTCACCTCACAGTCAGGAGGCTGTGAGTTCGATCCTAGATAGTGGCAGATATTTCTCTCTCTGGGCGCAAAGAGAAAATATCTGTTGTGAGCCCCACGTAGGCGTCAGGAAGGGCATCTGGCCAGCAAACGCTCAGCTCCAATCAGTTGCCCTGCCTCCAGCCCAAAGCAAGGTATTGCAGAGTCGTTAAAAGAAAAAAAAATTGAATAAGTGAGTAAGGTCTTCATCTTCAAGTGACACAGGAAAGAAGTAACTTCAGTCTCAATTTTTAAACACCTAAATATATTATTAGGCAGCAGAGGTAAATTATTAGAGAAAAGGCAGACAAATAAAGAATCATGTAGCCACCAAAAGAATATGAATCTAGGCCAGGGGTCTTCAAACTTGGCTCTTTTATGACTTGTGGGCGTGCCTGGCTGAGGAATTCTGGGAGTTGAAGTCCACAAGTCATAAAAGGACCAAGTTTGAAGACTCCCAATCTACGCAGACAAAGAATCATGCAGCCACCGAAAGAATGTGAATCTGGAAAAGCAAAAAAAAACAAAAACAAAATTCTATCAGCGTTAAGAGAGTATTATGGATTTAAATGTAATGATATTTCAAAGTTAACACAAACTAGGATTTTTTTAAAAAAAAATAATTCAGATGAGAGTTTATCTGCTGAAAACAAAGCCATAAACTATAATTAGATTAGAGTCAGAATCAAATCTCAGTTCATCTAGACAAATCGTGAGTTGAAATTTTACTAGCGTTAGGATCTCTTAAATCTAGCTGAAATACTTGATATGCTTTCCCTCTTAATTGAATATTGTGCGTGTCAAAATAGTTATTATGTGCTATTTTATATTTTCTGGAATGGGAGGCTAGAGGAGAAAAAATCTCTTATTTAGAGGTGAGCAGAGGACATAACATTGTTTCTGTGAATCATTTCAAAGATATATTTGTAATGTAGTACACTTTATTTGGAGGATTAAAAATTAAAACACCTATTATTGAATAACCAAGCCATTTGCCAAATCTCATTAAACTAATTTAAAATTAGATGAGTGCCAATTAAACTGAATGTAGATAATTATATCGCATATTACCTAATAGGAAGACTCATTGTAATTGTGAATTTAAGTTGTTGCTCAGAAGAATAGAAGAAAACAAGTGAATAGTGGAGATGCAGATAAATGTGAATTTTATGGCTGTTCTAAAGCCTCTGAAGGGTTAGGAGTTTAGCTATTGCTTGATAGAGGCTGTTTTGCCTTGGTGTAATATCAAACAGGCTTTCCCCTTTTTTTTATTTCTTTCTCTCCAAAAGCCTCTTCTTTACCCTCATCATCTTCTAGCTTTCTTCTCCCATTTCTCTTCCCAGGGCAGGTAACTCTTCCCAGATCCTATTTCTGTTGTTTGCTGCTGCCGCTGCTCATTCTTTGTTGATTTTTGCACATGGAGCAAAAGGAAACAAACAAACAGTGAATGTGTGAATGGCTTATATCTGTGAAAGAGAGTGGTCCATAAATGCAAACAGGATCGGTGTCACTGGCCTTTTGGAAAAAGTGTCTTCTTAACAGCTGCACACACACACATGTGAAGCGCAGATTAAATAAATAATAAATAAATCCGTCTGTTCTTCTAAATGCTTGGCAAGCAGTTGACTTTTTTAATTATTCTCAAAGTGAGTTTAATTATGCCCGTCTGATCTAAAGTATGTTTTAAGATTGGTCATCTGGTTAGAAAACAGCAAGGGCTCTCATGCACGGAAGTAAGGGAGACGATGCTAAAAAGTATTCCATATTATGTTGCAGAATTTTCTTTCATGACTGTTATACTGGACAGACTTAGTGATTTATACTGATCTTCATAGATCAGCTTTAATGTATGGCATCCTATATATTCTTCCCCTCTCTTCCATGTTGATGGCAGAGCTTCTTCTTTACCTTTTCTGTATAATAGGAATGGTTTGTTAAATAGCCATCAGTGTAATGTTTTGAGTATCAGAAGCTGTTCGGGATGAAGAAATGCCACTTTGAAATAGGAAAGAGACAAGTTAGCAGTTTTATTTCAGAAATAAATATTCTTTAAAACGCCCATACCTTTGGGAAGAAGAAAATGCTCTTAAAAGAGTTGACCGATGTGAAACTTTATAAACCTTTGGAGTTAAATGAGACAGTTGCCCTCTTAAGTTTAACCTTGCACTGATATGGCTTTGCATGATTGGCTGGTGGTTTGTTTTCACGTCTAGGTGTTGGCAGGTATTTATTATTAATATTATTTTGGCCTGCAAAAAACCCTTTGCCTGCTAAAGCCCATGATGCATTTTATTCTGTACATTTTCTGACAGTTCTTACTGTGGTGAGAGCCTCACTTCTTTAAAATAAAACACTTTGCTGCTACTGCTGCTGCTACTATGACTGGAGCCATAACAGCTTTTGAAAGCTATTTTGCCATATATATATATTTTGTTCATATCAGCTTCGTTTAGACAGAGATAACATGTCTTTGTTTCAACAGCTCTGCAAAAGCAGAAAAATTTGCACCGTGTTGCCTTCAAAACCAAACAGCTACTTCCTACTCCAGCCGCCAAAGGAGGTAATTAGCTTAAAGGCTCTTACTGGGCTCCAGCTAAAGTCAGAAAGTTGTTTCTTTATGTCAGGGGTCTTCAAACTTGGCCCTTTTATGACTCGTGGACTTCAACTCCCAGAATTCCTCAGCCAGACACACTGGCTGAGGAATTCTGGGAGTTGAAGTCCACAAGTCATAAAAGGGTCATAGTTCCCTCACGCTGGCTGAGGAATTCTGGGAGTTGAAGTCCACAAGTCATAAAAGGGTCATAGTTCCCTCACGTTGGCTGAGGAATTCTGGGAGTTGAAGTCCACAAGTCATAAAAGGATCATAGTTCCCTCACGCTGGCTGAGGAATTCTGGGAGTTAAAGTCCACAAGTCATAAAAGGGTCATAGTTCCCTCACGCTGGCTGAGGAATTCTGGGAGTTGAAGTCCACAAGTCATAAAAGGGTCATAGTTCCCTCACGCTGGCTGAGGAATTCTGGGAGTTGAAGTCCACGAGTCATAAAAGGGACAAGTTTGAAGATCCCTGCTTTATGCGTTCAACTTTTTAGTTCCGGTATTCCCCAGGAAATATTAATCTTTAGTGTTAACACTTGTTCCTCTGTAAGGACCTGACTATATCTGTTTTGTCATCCTGTACCTCAAACCCTCCGAAGCAGGTTTGAGCTGTACATTTGGGGCACCAGCTTATCAGCAAATGCTAAATATTTGAAGCTTGGTACAAGATTCAGCCCAGGCAGACCTGTCAGAAAAAGATTAACTCTTGTTGAGATTGTACAAATGAACTTTCTTCTTGCTTCCTAAGAAGAAGCTCCGTTAATTATACTAATCGATTTCGGTTTTTATTTTGCCTTAAGTCAGGGGTGTCAAACTCAATTTCATTGAGGGCCGCATCAGCATTGCGGTTGCCCTCAGGGGGGCGGGTGGGTGCAGCCTACTGGGTGGGCGTGGATGGAGTGGGTGTGGCCTACTGGGTGGCCGTGGCCAGCTCTACATCAGTGGTTCTCAACCTGTGGGTCGGGACCCCATTTGGGGTCGATCGACCATTTCACGGGGGTCGCCAAGCAAGGCTGTCCGCCTTTTTTTTGTACGCCATTTTTTCCCCCTTTTCCGGCGGGTGCCTTACCTCCCTTGGGCTGGGCCAGCTGGTGGTTGGCCTGCTCCGTCTCTGCCGCTTGCCAGGTACGCCTCGGCCGGCGCAGGGGGCGGAACCACGCATGCGCGGCGCTCCCAAGCAGGGAAAGTCCTCGACTTACGACCGATTGGGTAGTCCTCGACTTGCGACCGGTTTAGTCCTCGACTTACGACCAGCTTAGTCCTCGACTTACGACCGGTTGGGGTCACGGCATTAAAAAGGTTGAGAACCACTGCTCTACATCATTCACGTCAAGGGTGCCTGTGGGGGCCTGGGCAGGAGTGGGATAGATCTGAGGGTCTCTGGCAGAAGGGAGTGGGACCAGGGCAAGTGCCAAGGAATGGTCCACTGGAGGAGCCTCACTGTTCCAGGCCATGCGGTGGGGGGGTTATGGAGCTAAGACTGAATGCGTTTCAGCATAGATGGCCACCACAAAATTGTACATGGGCTCCTGGCCGGCCTGGGCCAGGGCCAAGGCAGAGGGGGCCGTTCCCTCACTGTTTCCAGGATGGCTTCACGGGCCACATGAAACCACTTCGCGGGCCGCATCCGGCCCCCGGGCCTGGTGTTTGACATGTCTGCCTTAAGTCAACTCAGCATCCTGAGTGGAGTTTGAAGGCTGTTTGATTGTCATCCTTTCTAGATAGAATCTATCATTACATCTTGCTTTCGGGGACAGGATATTAATCTTTTAGTCTTAGATTAGTATACTTAGAAAGATATGATTTATAATTAGGATGGCTCACTTTTCTGTGGTATGGGAAATATGAAAATATCAGGATGGCTCTTAACAAAGGAAGCTTTTACTCAATCAATTTTGAGAAAATTGTAACCTACAAAAGACATTTTGAATACTGAAGGGAAACCAAAATTGAAATAAGAGTTGGAAGAATAGGGTATTGGTTCAATAAGGTGGCCTCAGTTGCAAATATAATTGAGATATGAGTTGAGTAGAAAAGATGTTATAAACTGGAACTATTTCTATTAGGTACAATAGAAAAATACAATGAGGAAGTATATACTAAATGTTGCAGGTATTATTAGCAGTAAGAATTGTATTTGCTTAGTGCTGGAAAAATGAAGAAACATCACCTGAAGAAGGGAGGATCAAGAAAACACCAGACTGTGTAGAAATTGGCAGATCAATATTGAAGGATAAAGAAAAAGAAGACAGAATAATTTCAAATATCACTGGCCGGAAAAAAGGGGTAGAGATTAGGAATTCAATATGTATTATTAAGTAAAAAATGGATCCAGACAACACGTTGTTTACTAAGCACTTATAATTTGTAACAACAGAAAATTAATTTAAATTAAAAAAAAAAAAAAAGACAACAGGATAAAAATTATTATAGCCTGGGTATCTTCTCAGAAATCCAAAGCTTTTGTTTTTGAGTTCAGATTTGAGACAACTTATTTCACCCTGTCGTATTTAAGCAGCATTGTTCCAACTGGTATTATTCAAATTTGATATCTCTGAAATTCATAGTTGGTGAAGGAAACTCATTATTTTCATCAAGACTAATTACTTTTGGTATTCTTACATTCTGCTTTTAAAAAACTCATGGGACAACTATCCAAAGTAGTTTTGTACTATTCTGCTAAAAAAAAAGAATAACTATGGAACTTAATATTATCAGGATAATATATGGCGTCTTTGAGAAAGCTAAACATAATCACAGTATTTTAGAAAAAGCCTTGGCACTTAAAAAAAAAAAAAAGCTCATCCACATTATTGGAAAGCTCAGGATACCAAATCTTGACTGACTTCAGAAATTTTAAGTAGTAAAAATTGTTGCGGTATTTATGCAGATCTCGCAATATAAAAACACACAAATAATGTTCACCTGATAGATAGCTTTTGGTGAGCAGCACAAATCATGCAGTATAACAAAATCCTCTATACTGGATACCTTTATTGTGGACTTCTGCTTCACACATGCCTACCCAAAACCAATGTCAAGATTATTGCAACAATCCCAACTACCCATAACATCAAAGCCACATTGCATCACATCAGATGTAGTTGTTTTTAGAAGTCTTGCTTAGATTAAGCTTCAGTTTCTTTCTATAGTTTATAAATGACCTCAGGCATCAATTTAAAATCTAAACAGTTAGCTGGGATTTTGATTGGAAAAAAGATAAACAGCGTTAATCTTTTGGCTTAAGGTTCTTCTGCCATGCACTTCTAGGTAAACTACATATCTTGGCTTGTCCAGGTATGCATCTAGTAATCTAGATTACACAGATCAAGAATTTACAGTGTTTCGCAATTAATGTCTTTTGATTTTGCACCATATATACAGTAGAAGGCCAGTTTGATTTCCTTGGTATACTGTAGTTTCCTCTTATATTTTCATGCAAGAAGTTACAACTTTGCATTCATAAGATTAGCCTATTGCAGGGATAGGCAACGTTGGCTCTTTTATGACTCGTGGACTTCAACTCCCAGAATTCCTGAGCCAGCCATGCTGAGGGGAAAGGGAGAGGTTTCCAAGCTGAGCCATGCTGGCTCAGGAATTCTGGGAGTTGAAGTCCACGAGTCATAAAAGAGCCAAGGTTGCCTACCCCTGGCCTATTGCCTGCGGGATTGGATTCGTGTTTCCTCAAGATTTGTAAGTTTGTTATTTCTTTATTGGAGGGCTCCATTTTTGAGGCAGTCTTGGTCTTCAGAGAAGGACTCTAATTAGTGTGGCACCAATAAGGGAAAACATCTGATTTGCGTGCTGAATTTATTGGCGTTGAAAGTGGGTGGCATAGAAGTGTGGTTACAAATAAACATCTCCGAACTAAAGACTTATTTGAGAATGGAACAAAGAAGGCAGTCCATTAATACTTACATCAGACTGCAAATGATTTAGACCTCAGACAAAGAAACTCTTTTTCTGAGTGATTTGCTTTCTCTCGTAAAGGCCTTTTTTGTTGCTGCAAAATCACATTTCTGTGGGCAGTGTGTTTTGCGGACAAATGAAGTTTTTTTTTTTTATAAAGTCAGCTTGGGAAGCCTTGTTCATAGGATATCTTAGAGCATTAAAGAGAAATTAATATGTTTTCTTAGAAGAAATCTGATGAGAGCTAAGGAGCTTGAAATAGCTATACCAGCTTCCCTTTAACTCTTTGTTAGCAATCCAAATTTAACATAGATAGATGGATGGATGGATGGATGGATGGATGGATGGATGGATGGATGGATGGATTTTCATACTTGAATTTACCATTCTGTTTTTCAAAAAGATTTCCCCTACAGTATGCTGGAATTGCATTTATTTATTTACAGCTCCAAGAGCTTTCAAGATCTGTAGTTACATTTAATGTTTCTCAAATATCCCTCCATCTTTATTTAGCAGTTTTTGCAATTCATTATGTTGAACTTTTTCAAACCCAATTTGCCTCTCCCCCCCTCCCACCCCCAGTACCCATTGTCTGCTCCTCAAAACGCCTTTGCTACGCCACCTTGGGAATATTCTTGACAGAAAGATCCTTTTGTATTTTAATAGAATCATTGCACAACATAAATATATGAAGGATCAGAAGAAAAAGGTTATAACAATCTTGTAACATGTAACTTCCATCTGTTAAGTATCAAATCTAGCCGTTTTCTTGAAATATAATTCTTTTTCCTCGATATCTATCTCTTAAACTGGAAGTAGCCTACGTTGTTTGCATGATTACAGACCATAACATTCCTATTGGGATCGTTTATCATCAATTATGTCCATACTTTGAGATATAGTATATTTGGTCCATAAGGCAGGCCCATATTTACACATCACACACTCTTTGGATGTACTTTACCTTACAAATTCATAGTGTGAATACGAGCCTCATTTAATTGAAGTAAATACTTATTAAATTTCAATCTAATAATAATAATAATGGTAAAGTTGGAAGGGACCTTGGAGGTCATCTAGTCCAACCCCCTGCTCAGGCAGGAAACCTTATACCATTTCAGACAAATGGCTGTCCAGTTTCTTCTTAAAAACTTCCAGTGTTGGAACATTCACCGCTTCTGGAGGCAGGTGCATCATACACCATTTAAAGTATTGTAACATATAAATTAATGTTGTTTTCTCTGTATATTGTACTCTTGGCTGGAAGAACTACATTCTTAGCTTGCCAGATATATTATCCTCATTTTCTGATGTAATAGAAAGGTATTATTTGGCTGTATTGATCATTTTAAACAGAAAATTAACTGTTAATCCCTAAACTTATCTACAATTAGCAATTGTTTAAGAAAAAGCCAAATCCAAATACTGAAGTAATTAGCTAAAAGAGTACATTGTAGAACAGGGGTGTCAAACGGCCGGCCGGCGGGCAGGATGCGTCATGGCGAAACCGTGCCCACCCCATTGCCAGCAATGGGGAAAAAAAGTCACGATACGTCGCAACACGTCACGTGACGTTGCGAGTTTGACACCCCTGTTGTAGAAAGAGTCCTCAAATTTAAATTTAAAATTGAGGACTCTTAAACTTCTTTTTTCGGTAAGGAATGACTGAAACGTAGACCCACTTCTGCACATCATCCCATGAAAACCATTTGTCTGAAATGGTATAGGGCAGGGGTAGGCAACCTTGGCTCTTTTATGACTCGTGGACTTCAACTCCCAGAATTCCTGAGCCAGCCATGCTGTGAGGGGAAAGGGTGAGGTTTCCATGCTGAGCCATGCTGGCTCAGGAATTCTGGGAGTTGAAGTCCACGAGTCATAAAAGAGCCAAGGTTGCCTACCCCTGGTATAGGGTTTCCTGCTTGAGCAGGGGGTTGGACTAGAAGACCTCCAAGGTCCCTTCCAACTCTATTATTATTATTATTAGTAGTAGTAGTAGTAGTATTAGTATTATTATTATTAGTAGTAGTGTTTAGCTGCTGAAACAATTAGAATGAATTAGCTACACAGTTACTTGTCATTGCAGCTGTTTTTATTTGCACCGCTTCTCATGGAATTGCTCATCTTTTCTGGTAGAATATTGAAAGGACATTGTCATTTAGATCTGACCCATTTGCATCTCTCAAAAGCAACAAGTTCAGAAATATTTATTTATTTATTTATTTATTATTTAAATTTATATACCGCCCTATCTCCCTTACGTGACTCAGGGCGGTGAACAGGCAATAATAAAAATCACAATAAATATTGAATAAAAAGCCTGCTCTAAAATTGGCTGTTGTGAACTAGTATGTATTGGGTGCTGTTCTGCTACATCGCTGGTGATTTTAGGCTCTGTCTGATTTTAAGCTGCGGCCATTTTACGGCTCTTGACACTGAACGTGACTTGTCTCCTTTTGCTGCTATTCCAGTTCCGTCTCCCAGTAAATTCCGGTCTCCAGCAACGCCCTCACCTCTGGCTCTGAGACAGCCAGTGAAAGCGTTTAATACCCATGGACCTAATTCCGTTCCCGAAGCCACGCCGCTTCCGCACGGCAGCTCTTCGCCGGGGCCTTTAGCAGCTCCCAGTTCTGCCAGTCCAGCCAGCAGCATCAACAGCGCGACCCTTACCAGACCTGCGGGAACCACAGGGTTGAGGAGTGGCTTGCCAAGACCGAGCACCCCCGGCACGGGGGGCATCCCAGTGCCTCGTAGCAAACTCACGCAGCCCATGCGCAGGTGAGTCTACCGCTACATCATTTGGGAGAAACATTCATGTCCTGGGTCACGTTATCTTACACCGCTAGAATGATTTGTCTGCGTGTGTTTATTCTGAAAGTGAAACACTTTTGTATCAAAATTAATGTATTTTTCAATGGTGCGTTTCTGGTATTTCGGAGAAGCTGGCAATAGAGGGGAATGATACTTTCGAATAGAATAGAGCTGGAAGGGACCTTGGAGGTCTTCTAGTCCAGCCCCCTGCTCAAGCAGGAGAAACTATACCATCTCAGACAAGTGACTGTCCAGCCTCTTCTTAAAAATCTCCAGTGATGGAGCGCCCACGATTTCTGGTGGCAAGCTGTTCCACTGGTTGATTGTCCTCACTGTCAGGAAGTTTCTCCTTAATTCCAGGTTGCTTCTCTCTTTGACCAGTTTCCAACCATTGTTTCTCGTCCTGCCCTCTGGCGCTTTGGAGAATAATTTGAATTTGTGTGGGTTTAATCTGGCGGGCGGACTTAAATCTACTTTTCTGACTTTGAGATAAGTGAAGTATTTTGGGATAAGATGGAGGGTAGGGGTAGACTTGAAAGAGCTGAATGTTTTATGGACACCGGAATTTTTATATCAACGAAGGCAGAAAGTAATTTGGGGTGCTTTGTTAGGTAGAGCCATTTTGAGATTTCGTGGCTGAAACATCCATGCATTACCTTTGTCTCATACTTATTTTTAAGATTCAGATTTGGGGAGAAATTAAACGTGTTTACACTACTTTCTGCTGCTTTTGAACGAAATAACTATAATTTTGAAGAATCATTACTATGTGTACATTTTGACTTACCCCGTTATATCCTTGTCTTTCTAATTTTGAGGCTATTTGTGGAATTACTACATAGATTCTTCACTGCAAAGACATTTTCTGGCTCATGACAATGTATAGTTAGACTGTGTACTACAATTAGTCCTTGCTTAATGACCAGTTCACAGTTACAGCGGACCTCCCCAAAGCTTCAGCACCCCTGCAGTTGTCTGCCCTTACAACCGGCTGCAGAGGCACTGCCATCCCCCCATACACCCCGCCGGATTCTCCCTCACCAGGCCCCACTCCCTCCTCCACATTTATCTTTTGAAGAGTTCCAGAAGCTTCTGCAGCACTGGAACCAGGGCTGTGGAGTTGGTAGATAAATGTTCCGACTCCGACTCCTCAGTTTTTTGTACTTCCGACTCCCCGACTCCTCTGTATTAATATGCGAATGTATTTTATACATTCCTTGAAGGAAAGAAAGGCAACATACATGTCATTACCACAGGACTACTGGCTGGGAAGCCAACAGTCTACTGTATTGAACAGTTTAAGCAAAAGACAAACACAATGAAAACAACAAAGTTTTATTAATTTTTTTTTATTAATTTAATTAATCAAGTGGNGCCCAGGGCAGGCAGGACTGCACTAGGCTTCCCAGGGTCTTTGAGGCACCCCACGGTCTGCTTAATAACCCGTGCAGTTGTGTTAAGTACCACATCAGGGAGAGCAGGGGGTCGTTAAGTGCATCTTGACATTGAAACGATGAACATACATGTAGACGCCCTTGGCTGAGCCAGCCTGTCGCAGGATGACGTCCTCAAAAAGTGAGCTGAAATTGTAAAATTTAAAATCAGTAAGTAATGTTGAGGTCATGGTTCCAACAGATGAAACTCTTCAAAGAACTTGGAGGCATTGTTTACCTTAAAGAATCTTTATTTGAGTAGCATAGCATCGGCACTAACACAGTGGAAGCCAAAAACTGGATTCCCCTCCCCTGAGCACATAGTATCAAAGCACAATTCCCTCCTCCAGTTCACAGTCATAAATCACATTCCCCAATTAGTTTGAAATGCAGGCTCTCCCTCCAGTTCTCCAGCCCACCAGTTCTTATCATCTCTTATTTCATTAACCTTGGTTCTCACACTAGGTCCAGTGTTATTATGTCTAACTAATCTCTCATACACATTCCTCCCCCCCCCCCAGCATCATCTAACTCAGTGTTTCTCAACCTTGGCAACTTGAAGAGGTATGGACTTCAACTCCCAGAATTCCCCAGCCAGCACAGCTGGCTGGGGAATTCTGGGAGTTGAAGTCCATACCTCTTCAAGTTGCCAAGGTTGAGAAACACTGATTCTAACTCTAAAAGTAAAACATAGGAAGAAAATGGTTGCATCTCTTAACTGTTGTCAAAGCAAAAACATCCGATGTTAGCAGCGTTGACACCTAAGGGGTTTTCTTTAACCAAGAAATGTATCAGGTGCGCCTGCACGGGTGATTTCATGCAAGAATCGATAAAATTTATCTCCCGGTCTTGGGCTCTTCAACAACATATCAACCTGCAGCTGCACTTTGGCTGCACAAATCCAGACAGCTTTTGCTCTTTTGCTGCCATCTAGTGATTTGTAATTTAATAGGACATAAATCCTTTAGGGAAAAAAAAGTGGATGGAATGGAACTCCTGGAACGCCTGACCCTAACAAGCACCATTCCAGCCACATTTTGCATGGCTTATCCACAGTTCAGGATCCTGAAATTTTGTCCAGGAAAAAAAACCCACCAATTGCTGGCCTTTTAAGAGTGTTGCTTGGAGGGACTACAAAGAGTAGCACAACATGGCTAGGTTCAAGGGCAGACTGTAGGCAGGGCAAAGCAGCTGTGCATTTGAGGGTCCCATACGTGCACAGAAAACAACTCTGAAAGCTAGAAGGGGAACGTAGAGCTAATCTCAAAATGGCGAAATTTAAATGCCTGCTAAATTTAAAGAGCAATACAACATTATTATACAATAAAGGGCATAAGGCAGATGTATGAAAGCTTCTTCTTGTGCCAGGCTACCGTAATAATTAGAACACCAAAAGGGGGCATAAGAAAAGGCACTGTGGAATATTATTGCTGATCCTAAAGTTTCTTGGCATTGGGAGAGAAGCAGTACAGAATCTTCGACGGTTTTCATTTTTTGTTCCTGGGTTCTTTACATCAAAAGAAAAAAAAGAAAGAGAGAGAGAGAGAGATACAGTAGGCTATAAAGAACCAGAATATCTGGGAGAGACTTTCTGATGAATCTCATTTTCTCTGTTTCAGATCCCTGCCAGCTCCCAAATCCTATAGCAGCGTAAAAGACGAGAGCTGGAAGGATGGCTGCTACTGAACGGCATAGCTTTGTAACTCAACGATATCCTTCTTCACCAGGCTTAAACCACAGATCAACATGCAGACTGATGGAAAATACTTTGGGGGGGGGGGTGTTGAAACTCTCCAGATCTCTCTGTCTTTAATTAGCACAAGCTGGCAGAGATTATAAAACAGCACTTTAATGACATTTAACATCAGATACTTGGTGATCACTCAGATTATTTTTACGTGAATCACGTATCGCTTCTGAAGCTCTGCTTCCCTGCTTCCTAAAATTGTGATCGATGCTCACACGGCTACAACAGTCAACATGGCTACAACAAGGGCAAATGTCTGAATATGCCAAAGATACATCCATTTTGAAAAAGTGCAGCACATAAAATGTTAAGCAAAAACAATTCTTGAAAGACCGTGCGTTACTTGATTTTAAAGAGCAAGGCTTCTTTTCACCCGTAGAAGAGATATATTAATGTTGATCAAAGCAAAAATTGGATCGTAAAATGCTACTGGGGCTAGTGAGATTGTTTGAGACAATTGTGGAAGAGGTGTGTGGAGAAACTGAGTCACAACAGAGCCTTGTCTCTGGAGTCTCACTGTGGGAGTGATAGAGTTGTACCAATTTTTTTTTTAAAAAAAACAACACCTAGGCCTCTGAGACTTGATAAGCATAGGTTGCCATTCTTTTACGTTGACTTGTCATATCAGGTTTTGTGTAATACTACGATTGCCAAAAGGGCTCATTTATCAGTTGTACAATCCCAAAACTAGCTGTTCCTGGCTCAGGAAAATAGCTTTTTTTTTTCTTTTTAAACATGTGAGTCTTTTTTAGAGCAAGCTTCCTGGGAAGAGAGAGGAAGAGAACTGATGAAGAAATAATCGCCAGGGGTATAAAGCCTGGAGTGCAACTGAGCAGGCCTGTAGTTAACATGAAGGAAAAACAACAACAACAACAACTATGCAGCTCTTGCCCAGAGATTCTAAGGAAATCAGTTGTTCTGCTGACACCAAATGCTTTATTCCTGTGGGTTATGTTTCACGGTATGAGGGAGTCTTTATCCTTTTTTTTTTTAAAAAAAGATCAGCTTCCTAGAGGTGTGTTTAATTGTAAATACTTCCACTGAGGTTATTGCCCCTATTAATATTTTAACTATGTACTTTGCCTTATATTTGTATTTTGCATTATTGGTAACAGTTTGAAGAAAGAAAGAAAGAAAGAAAGAAAGAAAGAAAGAAAGAAAGAAAGAAAGAAAGAAAGAAAGAAAGAAAGAAAGAAAGAAAGAAAGAAAACTCTGTCATGTATGTTTACAAAGTGGTTTGCTCCTCTAACAGTTGTCAGCTTTTTGCTATTTTGCCAATCCTCGTTGTCAGGGTATTCCCTCACGCGGTAGAAAACTATTAATACTCAAAAGCCCCATCTTTTGCGGCTCCCTTTTCGATTGTTTTAGGTCAGGGGTAGGCAACCTTGGCTCTTTTATGACTCGTGGACTTCAACTCCCAGAATTCCTGAGCCAGCCATGCTGAGGGGAAAGGGAGAGGTTTCCAAGCTGAGCCATGGTGGCTCAGGAATTCTGGGAGTTGAAGTCCACGAGTCATAAAGCGACCTAGGCCTAGACCAGGGGTAGGCAACCTTGGCTCTTTTATGACTCGTGGACTTCAACTCCCAGAATTCCTGAGCCAGCCATGCTGAGGGGAAAGGGAGAGGTTTCCAAGCTGAGTCATGCTGGCTCAGGAATTCTGGGAGTTGAAGTCCACGAGTCATAAAAGAGCCAAATTTGAAGACCCCTGTTATAAGCTCTCCTCAATGTTAAAACTATGCTGAATGTCTAAAAATGGAGAAAGGATTTCTTTCTATTTCTGAGGAAAGAGTAATTCATTTGCAGACAAGCAATCCTTAATGAATGGATTTCCAATATAGTCGATAATTAGATGATACCCAATTTAAATACTAATCCACATACAAACCAGACAATCTCATTAACTTAGCCCAGGGGTAGGCAACCTTGACTCTTTTATGACTCGTGGACTTCAACTCCCAGAATTCCTGAGCCAGCCATCCTGAGGAGAAAGGGTGAGGTTTCCATGCTGAGCCATGCTGGCTCAGGAATTCTGGGAGTTGAAGTCCACGACTCATAAAAGAGCCAAGGTTGCCTACCCCTGAGTTAGGTTGTAGTGGAAGACAGAAGAAAAGTTACTTATCAGAAAGGAATTCAGAATCAGTCACTTGCAATGATTATTTTCCTTTTTAAAGAAAGAAAAGGCAGTCTCTCGGAATGACGTTTCCTTTTGCTGTCTAAAGTATTGAGCTAAACAAACAAACAAACAAAAAGGTTTTAGCTAGGATGCCATTTTGGTAAGGACTGAGCATCAAACATACTCCGTTTGCAGCTTGAAACCCTCATTCACGCCTGCCTCTTAAAATGTGTATTTTTGAATTTTGCAAAAAAAAAAGAGTAAGTGGTTTGGAGATTCCCGTCTTTGATTATTTAGGTAGCCTTCCTAGATTAGTGGATTAAAAGCCATGCAATTTTTACTTGAATTGGAAAAGTGACCAAGGCAGGATAGGACTAGACATCTGTTCCAGCACTCAGGCGTTTTTATTTTTATTTTTTTAATTTAAAGGGATGGCCCTTCCACGGTCTTGTGTAAAAGGATGGGATTCTGGAATCTTTAGATGCTGGGTCCTGAAGGCACAATATGGACCTTTCAGACATAAATTATCACCTGCAAGTAAGACCCTGGACATCGTGACTTCGTTTTCACTTTGCAGCTTTACATAGTGGAATTACTTGCACTTGTGTGAGTCACAAGCACATTGTGGGGAGTGATTTTCCTTTAACTGGGAATGTTACTATGAACACATCCTAATTGCAGTCAAGCCAGATCAAAAAGAATTGAACCGGGGTGTCTTCTTAAATCAGGGTAGCCAGTAATTGTAGGAAGGGAAATTAACAGGAGCTGTGTTGCACTGTCAGTCCAGCATGTTTAAAGTGCTGATCAGAAAAAAAACATGAGATATCTAAATATTTTTAGGTAACTTTTACCTAGTCTAATTTTTAAAACGGGGCTCTAGCCAAGTAGATATTGCAGTCTTTATAAGTGAGAACGTTCTCATTTCTACTTTTACTAGAAAAAATACTTTTATCTGAATATTTTCTTCAGACATCCAGATGTTGCCTTTTTAACCAAGCTACATCACCTTAATTTATAAGCGTGTTTTTACGAAGCTCAACCTTGCGTTACTTTTGATAATGCATCACGTTTTAAGGGCATCATCCCCCCCCCTGCTGCCACGTTGCAATAAACATCCAGCAAATTTAGATTCCTGAAAAAGGTGTAACTAGAGGAGACTTTCACACTGTCAGTTTATTTGATTGCCACGACATCCTATGACTTTTTGTGTTTTAGAGGTTTGGGTATATTGAAGTGTGGAAACATGAATATGATAAACTAGTGCCTATGATTTACTTAATTTATGTTTGACAATAGTTGTTAAGGGTTTTATGAATGTGGGGGGGGGATTGTGTCAACAGCTCAGAATTGTTGTATGTGTGTAGGCAGAAAAGAAAGGAGTTCTGCTTCTAAAATTATTTAATTTTTCCTCAGTGTTTGAATGTTTTTGTAAATGTTAATAAAAAAGTGTAAAAAGGAAGAATATAGGTATTCTTAAAACATTTCTTTGACTCCTTTTTTGAAATAAAATATATATAAAATGAAATATTTGTTGTTTCTTTATATTAAGTACTTTGTTCATTTGCATGTTTTCAGAAACAAAGCTTGTATGGGAGAGCTGTGTTCAAATTGCACATAATAGCAACAATCCCACTTTTAAACACAGTATATTGTGAATCGAAAAGGGAGAGTTGATTTTAAGAGTAAAAGAAAACGTTTAGCAACAGCATAATTTATAGAACTATTTTTGAAATCTTGTCTGCATAATTTTGTTCTAATAATACAAGCTATCTAATTTTAGTCTAATTTATTCGTATGAAATACTGAAAGCTTACCATGAGTGCATTCTAGTTTCTTAGTTTTACTTTTCTTTTTCGGATGTTCTGTTTTCTAAATCTTCATTTGTTCTGTTACAAAACTTCTAGAATTGAATTGCTCCTATTTTTATGGATTTTTTAAAGCTTACAGTAGGTTAAACATTCTGTAAGTTCCTTTTTTTTTAAATGGCTTTTTTGTTTGTACATCTATAATATAAAAATGATTTTGTACATTTTATACAAAGGGAGATGACCTCATCTCCCTTAATTTACTACTATTTAAAAGCACAATTTTGTGTTTGAATTTTTTATCAACTTGAAAATTTTTCAAGGGATGAATTAAACCCCTAATTACAGTCCTGATCTTATAAAGGAAAAATATACGTTTTGGTTAGAGAACTAATTATAGTCCTGATCTTATAAAGGAAAAATGTAAGTTTGGTTAGAGTTTGAAAAAAAAGTACCAGCTTTGCTCTTTTTACATAACTTTCTAGAGAAAGGATGGTCCTTTTAAGGAAGCATCAATAGCTCACGTGGCAACCTTGGCTGATATATATCTTTTTAATAATCACATTTTTAAATTATCTAGCAAAGTCAAAAACACTTGCTTTTATTCCTTACGCTGTTTTTATATAGATTTTATATAGACTATGTGGAAGTTCCAGTTCAAGTATTCCTTTTAGTTTTATTATGATGGCATTCCAGCTGTTTCCACTTATATATCTTTGTGAAAAGGATATGACATCCTTACATCTACATCTCTACCATCTCTCCAAACATGATTCAGGACTAACCATAACAGTTGAAAATCACAAGATATTAAAGGGAAGAACAGGTTTGGAAATAATGGTACTGACATGTAGTAGATGTGCCAGAATCAAAAGCTAAATTTATGTTTAATATTACACTATTAAATACCAGTGTACAGTTTATTTTCATTTTTTGATTAAATTCCAGAGTCTGAACATAATATACAAGAAAACTTAGAGAAGATTGCCTCTTAATATTTCATAGATGAAATACTCCCACTTCTCAAGTAAATAAATAGGTTACAGCACCACTGAGACAACTTTCCACACAACAGAATAACAGTTGGAAGGGACCTTGGAGGTCTTCTAGTCCAACCCACTACTCAAGCAGGAAACCTTGTATCATTTCAGACAAATGGTTGTCCAATCTCTTCTTAAGCACCCACAACCTCTGGAAAAATGAAAAAATAGCTTCCGTCTAAAATTGCAGCCATCACTCTAATATTGTTATTTATTTCAAGCTGAGGGATCCAGAGAGTAGCTTTAAGGATAAACCTGTTATTTTAGTTAAATTTTATCTCTCGCATCCTTCCAGACGTTCTTCAGATGTAACTCCCATATCTTACCACTTGGATCTTGCTTGCTAAGAATAAGGGGAATTGAGGCTCCATAATAGCCGGAGGCCACACATGACATACTGTATTCCCAGGAGAAAATATTGCATAGATTGTTTGCAGGGTTGATGAGGGAGAAAGATAGTGAATACCTACAAATGATATGATTATAAGATATTAGAATGCGCAGAGATGAACAAGCTTACGCTAGAACTAAAAGACAAGGAGGCAACAGAATTTTACGAGAGATGGAACAAATGTTATGATTGGCTAGAACAGAAATAAAAAGATATGATTACTAATGTAAATAATTGTAAATAACATATGAGATGTATAACACAGTACTGTTAAGGAAAAAAATGTATTTTGTTTTTGTTGTATAGTGAAAAAGGAATAAATAACATTAAAATAAAAGAGTGTGGTCCCTTTAATATATTAATTCTCTGCAATATGATTCATTCATAAGAGGTACATTTGAAAGGCTAGTTGTTAATACTAATTTACTTTGGAGCAAAACTGTCTTTAAGTACAAAGGAAACGTGTCCACCATGAGGCCATAGGTTTGCGGCATGAACCGAACCCACAACTTCCACTGCCGTTTATTACATGCAATGAAAGATTTATATGCACCAAGATTCCCATCGTTCTCACTATGTTTTGTTTGCTTTTCAGGAGACTGGGGGTTACTTTTACTAGTTTTGTGATAATATCACACAGAACTAAATGAGTTAATAGTAATTCAGCGGGCTTTGGATATTCAGGGATGTTCTGCATGTCATCAGTGCTACTTCGCTACTAGTTGAATGTCCCTTGGGGATATTGTTAAAATTTATTATGGACAAGGCAGGGACAATTAAAGCAGTGGTGGGATTCAAATATGTGAACAACCGGTTCTCTGCATGGATGCCACTTCCGGAAGTCCATTCTGGGCCTGGGCAATAAAAAATTAGCTACCGTTTCTGCCAAACTGGTGCAAACCGGACTGAATCCCACCACTGAATTAAAGGCACTGTGTTGGCTTTTTTGGCAGCTGCAGGACACGGCTGGCTCCTATTTAAGGGATTGTCCACTAGGACTCCGAGATCCTTCTCACAGTTACTACTATCGAGCAAGGTACCACCTATACCAGTGATGGCGAACCTTTCAGAGACCGAGTGCCCAAACTGCAACCCAAAACCCACTTATTTATCGCCGGGTGCCAAGTGGGCATGGCTGTGGTGGTCATGGCAGATTGGGTGGGTATGGCCAAGGTGGGCATGATCACCTCAATGTTACTCGTGGGGAGGGACACCTGTGGGGGCCGGGCAAGGTTGGGGGAGATCCAGGGGGTCTCTGGCAGGTGGGGCGGTGGGCAGGAGGCTTGTCCTGCGGGGAGAGGCGAGGCAGGGTGGGGGTGCCATTGTCACAGGGCAAGGTGAGGCAGGGGCCGGGGCACCTGCTGCCTGACACCATCAGCCCCTGCACACAGAGGCCAGCGAGCGCATGGGTGCTGGGATGCATCCAGCCACATGGGACCTCGGCGAGTTAGCGGGCGGCTGGTTGAAGAGGGACGGTTGCCATCTCCGGGGCATGGCGCGTGTGCCCGCAGAGGGCTCTGAGTGCCATCTCTGGCACATGTGCCATAGGTTCACCACCACTGACCTATACTATACCTGTACATTATAGTACTACAGCCATATAACATGGTCAGGGGGTTGGACTAGATGACCTCCAAGGTCCCTTCCAACTTTATCATTATTATTATTAAATATACTTAGACATAAGTGAGAATTGGGCGTTCATCAGACTGATGGCACAAGGGGGAAAAACTGTCCCCTTGTCTAATTGTTTGGGCATGCACCGCCCTATAGCGGTGTCCGGAGGGGAGGAGTTGAAACAACGAACTGTTTCTTATATACTACAAAAGATAAAAAAAAAGTCTGTCTCAATTATTCTTTCCTCTTGATGTTTATAGAAAAGAAAGCAGAGTGACCTTCTTCCACATCAATACAAGTATCTAAATCTTCCCAGATTAACCCCGTGGTCAATTGGTTTATAGAAAATGGCAAAAAACAGTGTCAGAGAACAAAAACAAAGACAGTAAGAGTCCAGAGAAGGATGGTATTTTGCTGCCACAGACGTGTCTCGGTCACTTGCTGAGTCAGCAAGCCCATGGTTCCTAAATTAAAATTAATGAATGAAGCTCTTGACTGTATTGACCTGCTGTTTTGTTTTGTTTTTCAGATAGGAGCATTTAAATGCGGCTTTTAAGAGGAGGAAAACTGCAGATATTAGAGCAGATTTCTGGTGTCTGCTTGTCCTAGAGAAAAGGGCATTGAAAAGGCCACAAGACCATTTTTTTTTTTCACTGTCACTTGTCTGCTTTTCATGTCCTCCGTCTGGATTGCAGACTTGGTGACAGAGACACGTCTTTTGCTGTTCATCGGGTCACCCTTCACATCCTCATATTCAAAAGCGTGGAAATGGCTGTAAAACACTACATATCAAAAATGTTTTTCAGACACGGATAAGCGATAATAACGATGCAATACAGTTCAGTACTGTATTGTTGGAAGCTTGCATTAGGGATTAAACATTAGAGAAACAGAAATCTGAGTTTGTTCCAAAATAAAATGACCAGAATGAGAAAACGTATTTGGTCTATATCAGTGGTTCTCAACCTGTGGGTCGGGACCCCATTTGGGGTCGATCGACCATTTCACGGGGGTCGCCAAGCAAGGCTGTCCGCCATTTTTTTCCCCTTTTCCGGCGGGTGCCTTACCTCCCTTGAGCTGGGCCAGCTGGTGGTCGGCCTGCTCCGTCTCTGCCGCTTGCCAGCTATGCCTCGGCCGGCGCAGGGGGAGGAACCACGCATGCGCGGCGCTCCCGGGCAGGGAAAGTCCTCGACTTACGACCGGTTGGGTAGTCCTCGACTTACGACCGGTTTAGTCCTTGACTTACGACCGGTTTAGTCCTCGACTTACAACTGGTTGGGGTCGCGGCATTAAAAAGGTTGAGAACCACTGGTCTATATGCAATATGTCAGTGGTGGCAAACCTATGGCACGGGTGCCAGAGGCGGCACTCGGAGCCCTCTCTGTGGGCACACGTGCCGTTGCCCCAGTCTTGCCTCTCCCTGAACCCCCTCACCAGCAGCCCCCCTGGAGGAGAGTCGCCCCCGAGCGTGGCCCACGCGGAGCAGCGCAGCCAAGGACATGGCAGCCAGGCAGCGTAGACAAGACTCTGCCCTCACACCCCCATTGCGCACAGTTGATGCTGTGGGGCGTGGGCAGAGGGCGTGGCCGCCATGGCGCTGCTGGGTGATCTGCGACGGAGGCGGTGAGTGGCCCTGTGGGCAGGCGGGATGGGGGTGGAGCGGGGGCGGGGCAGGGGGTGGAGTGGGGGCGGGACAAGGTTTTGGGCACTCGGTCTCTAAAAGATTCACCATCACTGCAATATGTGATAGCCAAATCTGGCCCTGGGTTCTGCCTCGGTTTACCTTCCCAATAAGCCACCGAGTCAGAAGATAATTTAAAAGCAGTTTATTAGGTTACCCTAATAAAGCGGGATCTCGCTATGAAAAGGGAGAAGCCCAAGACCCATCTTACATTCCTTTTTATAGTTACATATTTGCATCCCATAATATCGCACATATTCATTAAAATGTGGTCTATTGTCAGAAGGGGCATAAATTGTAAGGGAAAAGGTTGTTTAGAGTTCACAAAAGAGATAAACCAGACCCCAATTTGTACTAGCAACCTTTTTCTTATCTGGAGATAGTCTAAGGCTGTCTTATTTTTTCAGTTTAGGAATGTTAAAAGCTATTCCTACATTCTTGATATGGTTCCTTTAAATATGTCCAGGCATTGGTCGGTAGGATCCGTTTCAGTTGATGCTTCTATGAAAAGTTTAAGCTACATGGAGAAAGTAAATGAAAGAATGGATCTCAATTATTTTTAGGTTTTATTCTCATCCTTTTTGATTACTAACATTACAAGGAATTGGATTTGACTGGATAATCAGTGATATCTTTTTCAGAAATAGCATGGTAACAGCCACCTTTGAAAAAGATAATTTTGTAGATACTCATTATAAGCGATCCAGAAAAGTTTGGGAACAATCATTTACTTCCTAATAGCAAAGTCTTGGAAGACAAACATTGGGACTTCAACTACAGATAATTTGGGATGACATCCATTATCTGAATCCTTTTCTATCTGGATACAAGCCCAGGTTTCATATTTCAATAGCATTGGTTGCCCTGATGGATGACCTCTCTTTTATTGTTCTGGCACATAACTTCTAGAACATTTTCTCCACATACTGTGATTAAAATTGATGTAACAGTGACTTAATTCCAAGTCTGTTTTTTCTCTTGGTTTGGAATTTAAAGTTGCTTTCATCTGTTGAATTGTTATTGCTCTTATTTTACTTTATTTTATCTTATTCTATTAATTTATTTTATTATTTGTTTATTTATCACATTTAGAAACCATCAATCTCCCTCACAGAGGGACTCTTGGCAATGTAAAAGTACAATGTTAAAAACATTAGATATAAAAATTTAAAACAGAGGCAAGGATAGTTAAAATTTGATATTAAAAGTTAATTAAAAGACAAAGGAGGGCACGAACCAGCCCCATAACTGCATGTTCCTCTTTAAGCTCCAAGCAAGATGGCAAAGCAAGGTCTCTCTCTCTATATATATCTATTAAGCACAATCCTAAAACAGTAAAGAAATCCTTGAAATATATATACATTTCTTTAATGTCTTAGGACTCTGCTTATTGCATTTCATGATGATTTGCATTATTTATTGTTTACCATATTCGTACTGGTTGATAAAAGGCCCTTCATACATATATAAACAAATATGTAAAATAGGTTGCACAAAGAAGTACTGATTTAAGATATTAATTATTGGCAAATGAAATGAAAGAGAGGAGGAAGAAAAGAAAAAAAACTAAGATGATTAAAGGCCTGGAGACTAAAACATATGAAGAACAGTTGCAGGATTTGGGAATGGCCAGTCTAGAGAAATGAAGGACTAGGGGGGGGAACATAATAGCAGTCTTCCAGTATTTGAGGGGCTGCCCCAAAGAGGAGGGGGTCAAAAGCACCAGAAGGCAAGACAAGAAACAATGGATGGAAACTAATCAAGGAGAGAAGCAACCTGGAATTAAGGAGAAATTTCCTAACAGTGAGGACAATTAACCAGTGGAACAGCTTGCCTTCAAACATGGATGCTTCATCACTCAAGGTTTTTAAGAAGAGACTGGACAGCCACTTGTCTGAAATAATATAGGGAGTCCTGCTTGAGCAGGGGACTGGACTAGAAGACCTCCAGGGTCCCTTCCAGCTTTATTCTAATTATTATTAAAAGGAGAATTGAAAAAAAACCAGTTGAGGTAGATGCAGCAAAGCAGGAAAGGAAGACTTAAAGGCTAGAAGAATTTTATATTTCCTAAGAAGCAATAGAGGAAGCCACTAAAAAAAGTATGACATAATTGCATAAAGCACAATCAGAACAAAATGAAACTAGTAGAAGAGTTAAGTGTATAGTTTTGAGTTGAATCATTAGAAATGATCTGGAAAAATGTACAAGACTTAACTGGAATAGATATGGAAATTGAGCAAAGAGAATGTACGTTTTTAAGGTAAGAGAAGAGGAAGATGAGAACTATCAAAAAAACAAGAATAGGAAGCTGTAAGATAACAGATGATTTTAGTATAAAATAAAGGATATGAAAAGAACATTTGTGCTGGGTATAATCAGAGTACTGATGATTCTGAAATGGGAGCTCAATAATCTAAGAAGCCAAGAGATAAAGTATTGCTATTAATGGATATTAGTAATGAAGGAGGAGGAGGAAGAGGAGAAAAATCTCAAAATCAGGAGCCATAGCCTGGTAGCTAATAAACCCAGAAAAACAGAAATAAACATAGAAACTGCAAAACGAAAAAACCAGAATGAGAGCAATAACTTGAAATCTAACCACTCACAGGGAGATGTGTGAATCAATCATTGAGACAGAAACTTTACTAAATGTTGAATGAAAACCAGGTGAAACAAGAAATAATAATAAAATAAAATAATCTAAGAAGCCAAATAATAGTATTGCTATTAATGGATATTAGTAATGGAGGAGGAGGAGGAGGAAGAGGAAGAGAAAAATCTCAAAATCAGGAACCTTAGCCTGGTAGCTAATAAACCCAGAAAAACAGAAATAAACAAAGAAACTGCAAAAAAACAAAAATCAGAATGAGAGTAAAATAATAACTTGAAATCTAACCACTCACAGGGAGATGTGTGAATCAGTCATTGAGACAGAGTAGAAACTTTACTAAAGGTTGAATGAAAACCAGGTGAAACAAGAAAAAATAATAAAATAATAAAATAAAATAAAATAGGATGATGAAAGATAATGAACAGAGCAGCTGAAACAAAAGGCAACAGTGCAGGCAGAGAAGAAGAAACAGTAGAATTTTGAATGTGCAAGGAAATATTTGATTATGTTCATCCTTGTATCATTTACCTGCTGAGCACGGGATACTTTCGTTATATAGTCAGGAAACTGACATTGAACGATAGAGTCTCCCCCCCCCCTTAAAAAAAATAACTCTGGGCTGAAGGCAAGATCTCGACACGGATTTTTGAGTTTCAGCCCAATATCTTGTATGTTGTATTACATTTCTTTTGGGCCCGTATACAAGGAAGGAAATTAAAGCGCATACACACTGCGGAAAATAAATTGGATTTTTTTTTTTACAAGGCTTTGGCAAGTGTTTGTTGCCCTCCTAAATCAATCTGATTTATATCTGTCACAAATGAATGAAAAATTGTTGAGCTAGAAATCCAGTATTAAAAAATAAATAAATAAATCCTGGAAATAAATGGTGACTTGTCGGTTAACAAATCAACATCCTGTGTCAATTTATCAGCTTTCGACTTTCTAATCTTGAGAAAAGTTTAGCAAAAATAACAGTGACTGAAGTTGATGGTTGCAGATGACCTGGTCAATCAAAATCCCATGTTTGGTCTGTTGTCATACCAAAGATGCTTTTTTCAGGAGGCAATTGGACTTTCCTGTTTTTCTTTGAAGACATTTCGCTTCTCATCCAAGAAGCTTCTTCAGCTCTGGCTGGATGGTGGGGAATGGGACAACCAGGACCTGTATGACTGAGAATCTCCATAGACCAGTGATGGCGAACCTTTTAGAGACCGAGTGCCCAAACTGCAACCCAAAACCCACTTATGTATTGTCGGGTGCCGGGTGGGCGTGGCCCATTGGGTGTGACCAATTGGGTGGGCATGGCTTTGACGGTAACAGCAGACTGGGCGGTGTCGTGATTCCGTGCCAGCCTGTGTTCCCAACAGCTGAGTCTGAGGAATCTGAGGAGGAGGTGGAGGAGGCATTGGAAGGACCATCAGGGTCAGAGGGAGGCTCTGATGAATTACAGGACTCACGGCTTGATGAAGAGCCTGGGCCCTCCAGTCGTGTTCCTGATGAAGCTCAGCTGTGTGAGGGGACTGAGTCAGACTCAGACAACGCACACCTGATGGACTTGCTAATTGATGCTCGCGCATGCAGGCAATTAGCAAGGGTAAATCAACAGCAGTCAATGGGACAACTCCAGAGAAAACGGAGAAGGCACTGAGAGGCAACGCCTTGGAACTGCTGTATAAAAAGAGGAGGTGTGGGCGGTGCTGGTTGCTGAAGGCAACCGTTTGTAAGAACTTCCAGGGATC
>NW_015389960.1:86895-88565 GCF_001527695.2 Protobothrops mucrosquamatus
CTCTCCCAAACTTCAGAGAGTTCATCCTCAGATGTGTGGAATTAAATTGCCATAAAGGGAAGACTGAAGTGTGAAGTTGCAGTCCTGACATGTGAAGCTTAAACTCTTATTACTGAAGCTCTCCGCTACAGATAGCCCTTGATTTACGACAGTTCGTTTATTGGCCATTCGAAATTACATCACTGAAAAAAGTGACTTATGACTGGTTTTCATACTTACGACCGTCGCAGCATCCCCATGGTCACGTGAACAAAATTTGGATGTCTGATGGTGGCAGTGTCCCGGTGTCCTGTGATCCTCTTTTGTGACCTTCTGGCCGGCAAAATCAATGGGGAATCCAGATTAACTTAACAACCGTGTAACTAATTTAACAAATGCAGCGATTCACTTAACAACTGGGGCAAGAGAGGTCGTAGAACGGGACAAATTCACTTAACGAACGTCTCACTTAGCAACGGAAATATTGGGCTCAGTTGTGGCTGTTAAGTCGAGGAATACCTGTATTTTGGGAGGGAATAAACGAAGATTACCTTATGCAACTTCTCCATTAAGACCTGAATTTGCTTCACCTTTTGCCTCAGTCGTTCTCCAGCACATCAGACAGGAAGTCTTCCCCGTCACCTGCGAATGGAACATGCAGAGTTTGACTCCAAAACTGACAAGGATGTGGCCTTCCACCCCTGAGCTTGTCCCTGGCCCATTTTTCAATCTCAGCGTAGGTCAAAAGCACTCATCCATTTCTATATGCTGAGCTTTTAATGTCTTTTATGCTTAAGGCTGTAGTGCCATGCAGCTTTGTATAGGGACAATCGTGTTGGATATAATGGGTGGGTGGGGGGCCGGGGGACTTTCTGCAGAAAAATCATGGTTGACCCTTTTCCCTCTCAAGGGAATCGCTTAAGAAGGAAGACTGTACAAACCGTGGATAACCCCTTTTAATCGGAATCATAGAATTGGAAGAACTATTTTGGCCACCACGTTTAACCATCCTTATTTCAAAATAATTCATGTTCTTTCCAGAGTGGGATTAACAGGGAGCATTGCTGATGTTTTGCAGAAGATCATTTACAAGGTTTGGCCAAACCATCAAGCCCGTTTGTTCACTTCTGGAAGATATCATTAATCTAGTCCTGGAGAGTGGATCTCATTTAAAGTAAAGGCGCGTTTTCTGATCTTGTTTGTGCAGTCCTGCTCCTTCACAATTTCTTGGAGGAAGACATTTTTTGTCACAGAGGATGGACCAAAAAAGGAGCTTTACATTTCTAGCATTAACTCCCCCCACCCACCCTTTGAGGAGTTGATATTACAATTGTGGTTTTTTTTTTCTTCTTTTAACTTGATCGTATTTGAAGTTCTTTTTATTCCTCCATCAACCTCGGTTCATTCTCAGCAGTTCCCAATTCAGGGCTTCTTCTTTTGTCACCTTTTTGTTTTTTTCCAGTTCTTCCCTAAGATTTTGGGGTCGCTTCTTCTCTTCCTTTCTCCTCCATTTTCCGAGCTTCTTCTTTTGTCACCTTTTTGTTTTTTTCCAGTTCTTCCCTAAGATTTTGGGGTCGCTTCTTCTCTTCCTTCCTCCTCCATTTTCCGAGCTTCTTCTTTTGTCACCTTTTTGTTTTTTTCCAGTTCTTCCCTCAGATTTTGGGGTCGCTTCTTCTCTTCCTTTCTCCTCC
>NW_015389960.1:91135-93808 GCF_001527695.2 Protobothrops mucrosquamatus
GTCGAGGACTAAACCGGTCGTAAGTCGAGGACTACCCAACCGGTCGTAAGTCGAGGACTTTCCCTGCCCGGGAGCGCCGCGCATGCGTGGTTCCGCCCCCTGCGCTGGCCGAGGCGTAGCTGGCAAGCGGCAGAGACGGAGCAGGCCGACCACCAGCTGGCCCAGCCCAAGGGAGGTAAGGCACCCGCCGGAAAAGGGGGAAAAAATGGCGGACAGGCTTGTTTGGCGACCCCCATGAAATGGTCGATCGACCCCAAATGGGGTCCCGACCCACAGGTTGAGAACCACTGGGCTAGTGACAGGGGTAGGCCACCTTGGCTCTTTTATGACTCGTGGACTTCAACTCCCAGAATTCCTGAGCCGGCGTGGCTCAGCTTGGAAACCTCTCCCTTTCCCCTCAGCATGGCTGGCTCAGGAATTCTGGGAGTTGAAGTCCACGAGTCATAAAAGAGCCAAGGTTGCCTACCCCTGGTCTAGTCTAAAGAAAAGAAGAAATAGGGGAGACATGATAGCAGTGTTCCAGTATTTGAGAGGCTGCCACAAAGAAGAGGGGATCAAATTATTCTCCAAAGCACCAGAGGGCAGGACGAGAAACAATGATTGGAAACTGATCAGAGAGAGAAGCAACCCGGAATTCAGGAGAAACTTCCTGACAGTGAGGACAATTAACCAGTGGAACAGCTTGCCCCCAGAAATCGTGGGCGCTCCATCGTTGGAGGATTTTAAGAAGAGGCTAGACAGCCACTTGTCTGAAATGATATAGGGCAGTGAGGGCGAACCTTTTGGAGACCGAGTGCCAAAACTGCAACCCAAAACCCACTTATCGCTGGCTGCCAGGTGGGCGTGGTCCACTGGGGGTGTGTGGCTGTGGTGGTCATGGCAGATTGGGTGGGTGTGGCCAAAGTGGGCTTGATCACCTTGATGTTGCTCGTGGGGAGGGACGCCGGGCAGGGTTGGGGGAGATCCAGGGGGTCTCTGGCAAGTGGGGCGGTGGGCAGGAGGCTCGTCCTGTGGGGTGAGGCGAGGCAAGGCGAGGCAGGGCGGGGATGCCATTGTCACAGGGAAAGGTGAGGCAGGGGCCAGGGCGGTTGCTGCCTGACACCATCGGCCCCTGCACACAGAGGCCAGCGAGCGCATGGGTGCTGGGATGCATCCGGCCATGTGGGACCTCGGCGAGTTAGCGGGCAGCTGGTTGAAGAGGAACTGTTGCCATCTCCGGGGCATGGTGCGCGTGCCCACAGAAGGCTCTGAGTGCCGCCTCTGGCACGCGTGCCATAGGTTCGCCACCACTGGTATAGGTTCTCCTGCTTGAGCAGGGGGAGCTGGACTAGAAGACCTCCAAGGTCCCTTCCAGCTCTATTCTATACATATGGTTTGAATTGAGGACGATTGCAGCGTCCTGGAGGGGGTGTCATGTGATTCCCCTTTGCCCCCTTCAGACAAGCAAAGTCACTGGGGAAGCCAGATCGCTTAACAACCTCGCTTGGGTGATTCGCTTAACAAATGTGGCAGCAAAAGTCGTAAAATGGAGCAAAACTCGCTCAATAAATCTCACTTAACAGCATGGGGTTTTTTTTTGCGGGGGCTGAATTGTGGTCGTAAATTGAGGACTACCTGTGAATGTCTTTCCCTGGATTTCCAGAGGAAATCCAGGAACAAGATGCTTAGGTACCGGGAGTTTGGGATAGGAGCTGTCTGTCCGAACAAGGATAAGGTTGATGCTTCTTTCAAAAGTGTTTTCCCACCGGAAACGCATCCCTTGTTGAATACTGGAAGCACCCTGCCAAATATTACCCAGAACGTCATGGATTTGAGTTTTGCAGACTTTATTCCTGGCCTCTTTCCTTTTCCCAAACAAATGAAGTATCAGTGAAAGTAGGACAAATGAGTAAGGGAGGAGATTCCCCGGATATATCCCTATATAGATAAGAAATCTTTCTCCTATTATCTATTTTTTGGTGAATTGCTAAGCTCGTGCTTCTCTCTCGTGTTCTCTCTCTCTCTCTCTGTTGAAATGTTTTCTTTCTGATCGTTTGTAGTTCGCTCATGTGCTGTTATTCCACTCATCGTCTTCTTTTATCCTTTTGGGATGGGAAAACTAGGATTGAAATATCTTGAATGGTAAATGGTTTAAAAAAAAAAAAAAAGGTTGGGAGACTTCCAGCGTGATTGTAATGATCAACCACAGTCCTACCAGATGGAAAATAATGTTCCCAGAGCTGGTCGAGGCAAAATTATTCTCTAAGGAACAAGAGGAAGAAAAAGCAAGTACTGGAAACGGAGACAGTGTCCCTCTGTAGAACCTTCACCAGAAGGGTAGGGGTCGTCAAACTTGGCCCTTTTATGACTTGTGGACTTCAACTCCCAGAATTCCTCAGCCAGGCACGTGTGCCTGGCTGAGGAATTCTGGGAGTTGAAGTCCACAAGTCATAAAAGGGCCAAGTTTGAAGACCCCTGCAGTAGGGCAACTAATATTTGCTATGAGGGCCAATATTAAGCATTGGTTTTGAGCAAAATAAGTTTTTTTTCCCCTTTGAAAAATGGCTGCCTCCTCTCCTTCTTTGCAGAGAGCACTGGAGTTGGACATAGGTGGCACAGAGGTTACACAGAAAAGGAAACCCTAGTTCTTCTTTACTAGCTCCCTCTTGCTAGTGAGAGCAACTGGGCCATTCA
>NW_015389960.1:98247-101646 GCF_001527695.2 Protobothrops mucrosquamatus
ATTAGAATTTGGAGTAATTTAATGAAATTAAAAAATTTAGGAAAGAAAAATAGGAAACATCAACTATGTTATATTAAGAAGTTATGAAATTCCTACCCTCAAATGAGGTGATTGTCTCTAAATTAAAAGGGGACTCCATAAATACAGTTATCAAAGATTACTAATTCTTGACAGTGGCCCACTGCTTCCAGAATAAAAACCCTATTAATACCATTTCTTACGAAACAATTGAAGGGACTTTGAAGAGGATGTCTTTGCCATCCAAAATATAACTTTTTAGCTATTACAGGATAGAAACATTAGTGGCAGGATTTACTTCCTTATATCTGGGAGGCAAAACTTGATAAATAAAATTTCCCTCAGAATAGCAGAACTATACATTCACAACAGTAATAAAGACACACGGTTAGAGCTACAGTTTCAACAGCAAGTTTAGGGACTGTTTTTGCCATATAGCTGTAGTACAGTGGTTCTCAACTTTTTTAATGCCGCGACCCCCAACCGGTCGTACGTCGAGGACTAAACCGGTCGTAAGTCGAGGACTACCCAACCGGTCGTAAGTCGAGGACTTTCCCTGCCCGGGAACGCCGCGCATGCGTGGTTCCGCCCCCTGCACCGGCCGAGGCGTAGCTGGCAAGCGGCAGAGACGGAGCAGGCCGACCACCAGCTGGCCCAGCTCAAGGGAGGTAAGGCACCCGCCGGAAAAGGGGAAAAAAATGGCGGACAGCCTTGCTTGGCGACCCCCGTGAAATGGTCGATCAACCCCAAATGGGGTCGCGACCCATAGGTTGAGAACCGCTGCTGTAGTACATACGTTATACACTATAAGATAAAGTTATCTATTTCCGGTGCTACCTGTTGAGCTAATTTCACTCTCAAATCATTGTATCTTTGCTTTAGTTAAACATTTCTCAAACTCAGCAAATTGATATGTGGACTTGTTGGCCCAGAATTCCCCAACAGAGGAATCCGAGGACTTCTTAAGAGTTGAAATTGACACATCTGAAAGTTGCTAAGTTTAAGAAACAGAATTTTAGTTGAATATGTTCAAAGGCTATTTGTCACTACCAAATGGTTTTACAGGGTAATCCAGAAATACAAATTATCAATTTTCTATAAGACAGGGGCCTTCAAACTTGGCCCTTTCATGACTGGTGGACTTCAACTCCCAGAATTCCTCAGCCAGCGTGCCTGACTGAGGAATTCTGGGAGTTGAAGTCCACAAGTCATAAAAGGGCCAGGTTTGAAGACCCCTGCTATAAGAGATGCAGTGAAAAATAAAACCTTATCTGTTGAATTTCTGCCTATTAAATTTGACCCAAGGATATTTTTTTTTTTAGCTTGCTCTTCTATGTCACTTGGATGTGCAAAATAAAGAAATTTATGAATAGACGGCAGGACAGATCTGGGGTGGGTAGAAATTATTGATATTAGAGAACACAGGAAAAAAAACAGGCAATTTAGCAAAATCCTAATTTAACATCCTGGTTATAATCACTTGACATTGCAATGAGGAAATGTGAGGCTGCCATGTCTTAAGACAGGGGTCTTCAAACTTGGCCCTCTTATGACTTGTGGACTTCAACTCCCAGAATTCCTCAGCCAGGCACGCGTGCCTGGCTGAGGAATTCTGGGAGTTGAAGTCCACAAGTCATAAGAGGGCCAAGTTTGAAGACCCCTGTCTAGTAGGCAAGAACGCTTTTCAAGGTTTCATAAATATGATTAATACAATTACGCATCATCTTCACCAAATAAAATGCTAGAGTTTAGTATTTCATTTTCAGAATAAAACTGGAGATTGATGCCTCTTCTTTGTCTCCCCCCTGCTCTCTCTTCATTGAAAACTTGCGAAGTGTTATTAAAAGATGTGGTAGTGAAACAAAGGGAGGCAATGAGTACGAGAGGAGCTTAGAGCACGGTTCTGGTGGAAGTTTCTTAACTGCTGACACTTCCCAATGCTGCCCAAATTTGGGCTGTGAAACCTGGGCGACACAAACTCCAGGTGGCATGGGACATCACCCCATCTCCTCTTCTTTTACACCCCTCCCGCCCCCACAGACACCCCTCCCACCCAGAGGTACTAAAATGTTAGCTGGAACCGAACACAGTGTACCTCTTAAGATCATTTCTCTTGGCTGCGATTATCAATTATTTGGATGGTTTATTATGTCTTCCCTTCTCTTTTCTGAACGTTGCCAGTGCATTTTAAGTAGTCTTGTCTGATGCTAATGGATATAATAATAATGATAATAATGATAATTAAGTAGTCTTGTCTGATGCTAATGGATATAATAATAATGATAATAATTAATAATGATAATAATAATAATAATAATAATAATAATTAATAATAATAATAATAATAATAATTAATAATAATAATAATAATAATGATGATTAATAATAATAATAATGATGATTAATAATAATAATAATAATGATTAATAATAATAATAATAATAATAATAATAATAATAATAATAAAAAGTTGGAAGGGACCTTGGAGGTCATCTAGTCCAACCCCCTGTTCAGGCAGGAAACCCTGTACCATTTCAGACAAATGGCTGTCCAGTCTCTTCTTAAAGACTTCCAGTGTTGGAGCATTCACCACTTCTGGAGGCAGGTTGTTCCACTGGTTAATGGTTCTCACTGTCAGGAAGTTTCTCCTTAGTTCTAGGTTGCTTCTCTCCTTGATTAGTTTCCATCCGTTGCTTCTTGTCCTGCCTTCAGGCGCTTTGGAGAATAGCTTGACTCCCTCTTCTTTGGGGCAGTCCCTGAGATATTGGGACACTGCTATCATGTCCCCCCTCGTCCTTCTCTTCATTAGACTAGACATACCCAATTCCAGCAAGCGTTCCTTCTATGTTTTAGCCTCCAGTCCCCTGATCATCTTTGTTGCTCTTCTCTGTACTCTTTCTAGAGTCTCGACCTCTTTTTTACATCGTGGTGACCAAAACTGGAACAGCTGTATACAGAAGATTAGTCCTTGACTTGTAATCTTAATTGTGGCAGGGTTTGTTGGTCATACATTGTGCTGGCTGTTAAGCATGTCACCAAGTGACTGTGCCCAATTTTACAACCTTTTTTTTTATGGCCACCAATAAACGCCCCCGATGCAATCATGTGATCACGGATTTGATTTTCATCCCCTTCTGTTCTTTCCTAGATCTCTCTGTGGTCTCTCCTGGTGAGTCTGGTGATCCTTTTCATTCTCACTGGTACCATGCTGGGTCCCGAACTTCTGGCTACTATTCCCGCCACTGTGTACGTGGTCGCCGTGCTGATGCCCTTGGCAGGTTACGGCTGCGGCTACGGGGTAGCAACCTTATTTCGCTTGCCCCCGCACTGCAAGCGGACAGTATCCTTGGAAACTGGCTGCCAGAACGTCCAACTCTGTAC
>NW_015389960.1:103732-105578 GCF_001527695.2 Protobothrops mucrosquamatus
TATCCAAGTACATAGTATATCAGGCAAAATTAGTCTACTGAGCTCAATGGGATTTCTTTTATTCCAACAATTCCATTACTTCACATCACTACAGTTTAAAGGTATTTAGTGTATAACCAAACAGCAGCTTAATATCTCTTAAAACATTTCTACTACTGTTAAATCTGAAGCAAAATGTCAATAAAATATAAGGGATCCCTGCAAAAAAATCACTACTACAGACCAAAAAAGTCATTGATTGAATGAATCCTGTGAACACCTATGATAGTTAGTATCCTTGCATATACTTAGTATACCTAGTTTCTTTTCTTAAATGCCATTGATTCAAAGCTATCTACTTCAATTTTGTAGCCACACTTTGATCAATATGGACTTCATAAAATTAACTCGGTGCAATTTCTTCCTTCTACATAAATGCCTCAGAGATTTGTAGTCTTTCCATTTTTTCGTTTTAATCCATACTTACAAATGGAAGGCGTAATGGGAAATGCAAGATTATTACTTGAGACTCATCATTAACCGCCTTTTCTACTATTAACTGAGGGTATCCCAAAATAGATTGATAACAGGATCCTCCGCGTTATTTGCCCCAAAGCGGGGTTTAACTGTGTTTTCCGAAGCAAAAATCTCACTTTAATCTTTTGAGAGGAAGCCCTGTTTAAACTAAGTTACTGCTTCTTTTTTTAAAATAGCCAACCCCGACATAGAGGGGCACACAATGGGATGGGTCCAAGCCCATGTACGTGGAATAGATTAGATTAGATAACCTTTATTATCATTTTTTCCCTGTGGGCACAATGGCCCACGTTAAAAATGAAATTTAGTGGCTCCCTCTCAAAAGTGTACACATACGTAACACACGCTTTGTTGTTGTTGCGAAGTCATGTCCGGCCCATCGCGACCCCATGGACAACGTTCCTCCAGGCCTTCCTGTCCTCTACCATCTTCTGGAGTCCATTTAAGCTCAGTGACTCCATCCAGCCACCTCATTCTCTGTCGTCCCCTTCTTCTATTGCCCTCCATCTTTCCCAGCATCAGGCTCTTCTCCAGGGAGTCCTTCCTTCTCATTAGGTGGCCAAAGTATTTGAGTTTCAACTTCAGGATCTGGCCTTCTAAAGAGCAGTCAGGGTTGATCTCCTCTAGGAGATCAACTAACTAAGTTACTTTTTTTTTTTTTTTTGAAACAGCCAACCCTCACGTAGAGGGGCACACAATGGGATGGGTCCAAGCCCATATACCTGGAATAGATTAGATTAGGGGTAGGCAACCTTGGCTTTTTTATGACTGGTGGACTTCAACTCCCAGAATTCCTGAGCCAGCCATGCTGAGGGGAAAGGGAGAGGTTTCCAAGCTGAGCCATGCTGGCTCAAGGAATTCTGGGAGTTGAAGTCCACGCGTCATGAAGGGGCCATAGTTCCCCCCATGTTGGCTCAGGAATTCTGGGAGTTGAAGTCCACGCGTCATAAAAGAGCCAAGGTTGCCTACCCCTGGATTAGATCACCTTTATTGTCATTTTGCCTGGAGGCCGTACGGGTCTGGATGGGGAGGAACAGACTCAGGCTCAACCCTTCCAAGACCGAGTGGCTGTGGTTGCCGGCGCCTCGGCATAGTCAGCTGACTCCATCGCTGACTATAGGGGGCGAAATTCTGGCCCCCTCAGAGAGGGCGCGCAACTTGGGAGTCCTCCTGGATCCACGGCTGACATTGGATGACCATTTGTCGGCCGTGACCAGGGGGGCGTTTTATCAGGTTCGCCTGATTCACCAGTTGCGACCTTTTCTGGACCGGGACGCCTTGCGCACAGTCACTCATGCTCTCGTCACCTCCCGCCTGGACTACTGTAACG
>NW_015389961.1:0-3222 GCF_001527695.2 Protobothrops mucrosquamatus
CTCAGAAAAAACAAAAATGAAAACACTATTCCATTATGTTTTTCTTTCTCAATCCCACCATGCTTTAAAAAATGAGATTGATGTGTTTTTGAATTTGCCTTGTCATTTCAAAATGACTGGAGAATTTTTTTTTCTTTCTGGTTATGTATTTCTCCTTTGTTGTACATTAATCATTCTCCTGTCCATATTTATGAACTAAACTCAGGGCTTCTGGTTTTCCCCTATGTGGCATGAAAAGCTATACCAGATATGCTATTGCCTTTCCTCATGATCTGAGTCAAATTTTGGTGTGAGTATATTAGTCATGGATCACTAAGAGATCTACCCACTCATATCATCCTCAGATGCATTGCATTTCTCTGGCTGCAGAAGACTCAGCTGCTCTCCATCCCAACAGAAAGCAAGAACAATGCGGGCTATTTTCAGTGCCATCCCAACTTCCAAAGAACTTTGCTTCTTTTCTTTCATCTTTGCAGGAAAACACATGACTGCTTGCATGTGTGCATGCCTGTATGCATTTGTAGCCATGGATTTATTATCATATGATTCTTAGGGGGTCAAAATAGCATTCACATATGAAGTCAGGGATGTGATGTATCATTTGCATAGGGAAGGATAGAGAAGAAACTGGCTGTAGCAGATCTCAGAAATTATACAGAACACCACTTCAGGGGCAATCAGATGTTCAGCTAGCTGTAACAGAATTGACTTTCATTATGACCAAACTAGATGTCAAATTGAATACATGCAAACATATCATTCATTAAGTGCATTGTGCACATACTCAACAAACAGTTTCAGGATTTGCTTAAATCTGTTTGTGACACATTGTGTCACACCCAGTGAAATGTTAGTATTCAAAAATAGCATTCCTTAGGGAAGACCACTGTCTATGCTTTTGAAGTTAGAACTCTCCTTGAAGACACCAGTGTTGAATGAAGTGCCAGATTAATTTTGTACCCACTAACATGTTCATTTAGTTTCTCTAAACATAGCATGTATTACCATTGCTCTGTCAAAAGGAAAAAACAAGAGTTCCAAATATGACTGGGTATACAGACATGTGGGAAAAGGCTTCTCTGCAGTTATAAAATCAACCGTTTTCCAAAGCTACTACTGGCAATGACCTTTAAAGATCAAAAGCATGCACCTTAAATGCTTATCTATCTGGAACATTATATACTTATTTGACCTTAGTGAAATGGATTCAGATTTAATGAGTACTAATCATTTGACAAAAATTGTTATTATAAACAAAATGAATGTTCCTTTCTCCCTACCAATTCTTCAGGCCTTCAGGAAGATTTCTTAGTTGAGCTGTTATTTCACAGGAAATCTTGCATTGCCTGCTATCTGCTCCTCAGAATGCTCCTCTCTTGTGAAATCAAGTCTTTATGACCTTGCCACTCTCCCATCCCTTTCAGATCGGTCTGAAAGACACATTTTCTGATCTTCCTTTGCACCCATTGTTTTATTCCCCCTCACTGCAAAAGCAAACCCGGTGAAACAAGGATTGAGGAAAGGGCACTGACAAAAAACTAGTTTTTCTTCCCCACCACTGGACTAAATACCAATTAAGCAAAAGCATGTTGAAGATGCCATAGTAAGAACTTTCATAGATTGACAGGCAAAACCTATCCAAAAGGCTTGTGGAAGAGGTTGAAGCCAATAATTCTGCAGAAGGACTTTGAATCTACCCAGAGAGATCTAGAGTATAGTAGTTGATGATAACTATATGTATTATTTCATTAGAAAATAAGCTTTTGGGGATTTCTGGATATGCCTCATTATTATCTCATGTGGCAAAGAAGTCCTCATAGGCTTGTATTCACTTGTGTCTATCAGCTGATATTTTTGGAAAAGAAATACATCTTTCTGCACTACTTCCCTTAATCGATTCAAAAGAAAAGGGTGTGAGAAAGGCTTAATGAATAAGAGAGTAAAGGGCTTAGATAAGCAGAAGGGTATTTTTATTTACTGCTTAACATAAAGTTAAAATAAAGCAGTTAGGATTAGATTTCAAGAAAAGGTGTTACTTTCTGCCACTTTTGGGCAGAGTAAAATATTAGTAGGAGGCAATTTGCTTACTTTTTAAAATTCTTCTGACAATAAGCCATATAAGGTGCTACTTAAAACTGTTCTTCATACCTACAGGTAGCAAGGGCAATATTTGGGGAACATACAAAGTGCTAATTACAAAGTCAAGTGGGCTAGTAAATGTAGTCCTAAGCAAGGGAAACAAAAAGTGAGTATGAGAGAGAGAGAGAAAAATATCGAACTTGTTATCATTGGCATATTTTCTTCCTTCTACATCTTGTTGAAAAAAAATACAGTATATATCACTTTGGGACATATTCCCTGAATGCATAGTATAAAAAATAATTGTGTATTTTTGATCCTTGGCTGTGGTAGAGGGGCTACTAAATGCAGGTTCCCTTCTATGGATTTCTGATGGGTTCAGATTCTTGTAATCAATGTCCTTGGTACTCACTCAGTCAGGAATCCCCACAGACAAAGAGACAATAAGCAAAAGCTCGTTATATTGTTCTTCTCATTCATTCAGTCCATAAGCAAAAATGCACATGCATCTCATGATAAATCAAAGCTAAATTTCAATCAGAAATCAAAGTTTGTTGGTGCCTGTGCGTGTTTGTTTGTTTGCTTGCTTGCTGTAGATGATGAGGCTGCTGGATTTGGTAATCTGTAAAATGTAATATCCTGCGTTTTATCTACTTCTTTCTTGGTCTGCAATATGATTAGAGATTTTCTGCAAGGTTTTTGCAAAGTCACATTGACGTTTTGGCAGGATTTTAACTAAAAACTCAGAAAAAAGGAGAGTAATGTCACATAGGAATCAAATATGAGCAGCTGCCCCCCAGAGGTAAACATTAAACAAGCTTTAAACAGGTGTAAAAGATTGGGAACAAAAATGGTATTTCCCCCCCCCCAAAGAAAAGTTTTAGCCATCTCAATTATTTATGTAACTGACTTTTTTTATAAAAAAAAATCTGCATGGGAAACATAGTAATAATAATAATAATAATAATAATAATAATAATAATAATAATAATAATAATAATAATAATAATAATAATAATAATAATAATAATAATAATAATAATAATAATAATAATAATAATAATAATAAAGTTGGAAGGGACCTTGGAGGTCATCGAGTCCAACCCCCTGCCCAGGCAGGAACCCTACACCATTTCAGACAAA
>NW_015389961.1:3902-19831 GCF_001527695.2 Protobothrops mucrosquamatus
TTGATTCTATCATTAACTTGAGCATAAAGTTCAGTAAGGATTACTTTGGAACAAAGTCTAAACGATGTCTTTGAGTGTCTTACAAGAATTAAAATGCAAAAATAAAATAAAAATAAATCCAGAACATTTAACCCTGGGTATTCAAGGATAAACAGTAACTCTACAGAAAATACATATGCATATCTATAACACCAGAAGTCATCTCTCCACCTGACCCAAGGGCCTGGGAAAATCTAATTCATTATTAGAAAGTAAGTTACAATAATATTAACATATTAGTGCCCATCATGTATATATCCAGCTATAAAACTAGGAGAGGGATGAAGTAGTGAGATAGTTCCATTGTAATTAATGTCCTTTCATCTGATATTTCTTGTTCTTGCTGTGTTTTACACTGTTGATGGTTAATAATGAATAATGGCAATGGGTTTATTTATTTAGTTTTGTTATAGGGCTGCACAGAGTTACTTGTTTGGTGAAATTATTTGAACAAATAAAAATTTTAAAATAAATAAAACACAAAAATAATAACCTGCCACAATTTCTCACAACTTCTCACTTAAGATCCAGAACAATTCTCAGAAAGAACAGGAATGTTATGCTTCCAAGGTAATCTTTTGAAACAAAGTGACTCATGCAAGCTAATTAAAGCACATTGAAGTTGATAGCCCTTGTGTTTTCTGTATAATTTTGAGCCAAAGTACATACTTATTCTAAACAAAAACGTTGTTCCTTTACCACAAAGACCAAAAAGTTCACTGAATAGTTCAGCAAAAGAAAAAAAAAAAGAACAATGCTGGTGAATACAGTTTCCCCATAGCAGCTAAGGGCCAAATTGAACTAATTAACTATATCCCTCCTTCCTCAGTTTCTTCCCATTAACTTTGCAAAGTGGTAGGCATAAATAACAACAGCAGCAGCAGCAACAACAACAACAATAACAACCCCCTGATGGAAGGGTAGATTGAAGCCAGAAGGTCGACAAATGCAATAAATCATGCATTTGAATGGAAATGTTCTTCTCCATCAGAAAAGGCAATGGAGACAAGTTACTTCAAAATTCTAAAGTAAAGAAAAAAAAGATAGGTCCAGGGCATTCTCCTTCAGCACCACACAAAAACTTACAGGCCTTCCAAAATGGGTTGTGAGGTTGTTGTTGTTAATTGCAAAGTCGTGTCTGACCCATCGTGACCCCATGGACAACTTTCCTCCAGGTCTTCCTGTCCTCTATCATCTTCTGGAGTCCATTTAAGTTCACGCCTACTGCTTCAGTGACTCCATCCAGCCACCTCATTCTCTGTCGTCCCCTTCTTCTCTTGACCTCCATCTTTCCCAGCATTAGGCCCTTCTCCAGTGAGTCCTTCCTTCTCATTAGATGGCCAAAGTATTTGAGTTTCAACTTCAGGATCTGGCCTTCTAAAGAGCAGTCGGGGTTGATCTCTTCTAGAATTGACCGGTTTGAACGCCTTGCAGTCCAGGGGACTCGCAGGAGTCTTCTCCAGTACCATAGTTCAAAGGCCTCAATTCTTTGTCGCTCAGCCTTTCTTATGGTCCAACTTTTACATCCATATATTGCAACTGGGAAACCATGGCTTTGACTGTACGCACTTTTGTTGGCAGGGTGATGTCTCTGCTTTTTAGTATGCTGTCTAGATTTGCCATAGCTTTCCTCCCCAGGAGCAAACGTCTTTTAATTTCTTGGCTGCAGTTCCCATTTGAGATGATCTTGGAGTCCAGGAAAATAAAATCTGTCACTACCTCCATTTCTTCCCCATCTATTTGCCAGGAATTGAGAGGGTCGGATGCCATGATTTTGGTTTTCTTAATGTTGAGATTCAAGCCAACTTTTGTACTCTCCTTCTTCACCCGCATCAAGAGGCTTTTTAGTTCCTCTTCACTTTTTGCCATTAGAGTGGTATCATCTGCATATCTTAAGTTGTTGATATTTCTCCAGGCAATCTTAATTCCAACTTTTGATTCATCTAGCCCTGCCTTTCTCATGATGTGCTCTGCATATAAGTTAAATAGGCAGGGTGACAGTATATTGCCTTGCCGGACTCCTTTCCCAATTTTGAACCAATCAGTGGTTTCGTGGCCAGTTCTCACTGTTGCTTCTTGACCCACATATAGGTTTCTCAGGAGACAAATAAGATGGTCTGGTACTCCCATCTCTTTAAGAACTTGCCACAATTTGTTGTGATCCACACAATCAAAGGCTTTAGCATAGTCAATGAAGCAGAAGTAGATGTTTTTCTGGAACTCCTTAGCTTTCTCCATGATCCAGCGTATGTTGGCAATTTGATCTCTAGTTCCTCTGCCTCTTCGAAATCCTGCCTGCACTTCTGGTAGTTCTCGATCCACATACTGCTGGAGTCTAGCTTGTAAGATTTTAAGCATAACTTTATTAACATGTGAAATGAGTGCAATGGTGCGATAGTATGAACATTCTTTGGCATTGCCTTTCTTTAGAATTGGAATGTAAACTGACCTTTTCCAATCCTGTGGCCACTGTTGAGTTTTCCAAATTTGTTGGCAAATTGAGCGTAGCACTTTTACTGAATTGTCTTTTAAGATTTTGAATAGCTCAGCTGGAATACTGTCACCTCCACTAGCTTTGTTGTTGCTCAGCTTTCCTAAGGTTCATTTCACTTCACATTCTAGGATGTCTGGCTCGAGGTCAGTGACCACCCCATCGTGGTTATCTGGGACATTAAGCTCGTTGTTGTATAGTTCTTCTGTGTAGTTTTGCACCTCTTCTTAATCTCTTCTGCCTCTGTTAGGTCCCTGCCATTTTGGTCCTTTATCATGCCCATCTTTGCATGAAATGTTCTGTTCATATCTCCAATTTTCTTTAAGACATCTCTGGTCCTCCCTATTCTGTTGTTTTCTTCTATTTCTTTGCACTGTTCATTTAAGAAGGTATTCTTATCTCTTCTAGCTATTCTCTGGAATTCTGCATTCAATTGGGTGTATCTTTCTCTTTCTCCTTTGCCTTTCGCTTCCCTTCTTTCCTCAGCTATTTGCAAAGCTTCCTCAGACAGCCATTTTGCTTTCTTGCATTTCTTTTTCTTTGGGATGGTTTTAGTTGCTACCTCTTGTACAATGTTGCGAACCTCCAACCATAGTTCTTCAGGCACTCTGTCTATCAGATCTAATTCCTTAAATCTATTTGTTACTTCTACTGTATATTCATCAAAAATATGATTTAGTTCATACCTGAGTAGCCTAGTGTTTTCCCCTACTTTCTTCAATTTAAGCCTAAATTTTGCAATGAGAAGCTCATGATCTGAGCCACAGTCAGCTCCTGGTCTTGTTTTAACTGACTGTATAGAGCTTCTCCATCTTTGGCTGCAGAACACATAGTCAATCTGATTTCTGTATTGACCATCTGGTAATGTCCATTTGTAGAGCTGTCTCTTGGGTTGTTGGAAAAGAGTGTTATGACCATTGTATTCTCTTGACAAAATTCTATCAGCCTGTGCCCTGCTTCATTTTGTACTCCAAGGCCAAACTTGCCTGTTATTCTGGTTATCTTTTGGCTTCCTACTTTAGCATTCCAATACCCCATGATGATAAGGACATCATTTTTTGGTGTTAATTCTATAAGGTGCTATAGGACTTCATAGAACTGGTCAATTTCATCCTCTTCTCGGAAAATATTAATGTTTTATTACTATATTTCATCATAGTCAGAAGTTCTTTTATCTTTTATCAGGCAAAAATAAATAAAAATAATATATATATGAAAAACGAACACCAGGATAAAATAAACAGGACTGTTTAATATAAACAAGCCTGTGAGTCAAAAAGTTACTTACTGAGCTTTCATCAGCCAAACTGCTGACATCATCAGAGTTAAAATGCTAGGTGATTAGGGAGCTTGCCTATATACAGCTGCCTGTCTCTGTGCCCGGCTCCTCAAGCATGTCACATGGCCAATTTGAACCATACGTTCGATCTGGAAAACGCACAGACCATATCTCGTGAGGCCACTAAGAGTGGCCGCCTTCTTAAAGAAGCCTGGCTTTCAGATGAAAATTCCATCAACCGGCATATAGACCTCCTACCAGCATACCAGACTCTCAGAAGATGGGAGAAACAACGTGGCAATCCACGGAGTAGATTGCCATCCCATACGGTGCAAAAGCAAGACCATGGCTCTACAAATGGGGAAGCTGCGATCCCTAGGGAGGACAGCGAACTGGCAAAAGAGGAGGGGGGCCGGGTGACACCACAACGAGATAGCAACTGGCAGGACTGGAGTGATAGGGCAGCAGGTGAGGCAGCAAGAGTTGCTATGGGTGGAGACGACGAACGGCTTGGAAGGAGAGACAAAAAAGGAGGGGGAGAATGAAGCAGGAACATCTGAATAGTTGTTCTTTGCAGGATCAGGGAGAGGGAGCTACAATCCACCAACAGGCTGCTGGATGAGAATCAATTTAACACATTGCAGAGTAACATAGCTAATGGGCCAATGACACGCTCGAGGAGCCAGGCGCAGAGACAGGCAGCTGTATATAGGCAAGCTCCCTAATCACCTAGCATTTTAACTCTGATGACGTCAGCAGTTTGGCTGATGAAAGCTCAGTAAGTAACTTTTTTACTCACAGGCTTGTTTATATTAAACAGTCCTATTTATTTTATCCTGGTGTTCGTTTTTCTTATATTTTTATTGATATGCCCAGGATTCACATTTTTAATGATATTAAGGATATATATATATATATATATATATATATATATATATATATATATATATATATATATATATATATATACATACATACATACATACACATACACACACACACACACACACACACACACATACACACACACACACGTGTGTGTGTGTGTGTGTATCTGGTCTTTGATCAAAATCAAAGGATCAATAGCCGCCCTGAGTCCGAAAGGAGAAGGGCGGGATATAAATACAATTAATAATAATAATAATAATAATAATAATAATAATAATAATAATAATTAATAATAATAATTGATTCTTTAAAAAATATAAGCAGATTATTTTAAAATAAAATACTATACAAGAAAGAGGGATGATTACATTTTAAAAATAAATAGCTGCTTTTGGCTTCTAACTGCAATAATTTCTACCCTCACATATATTTGTGTCCTTGTAGTAGCAGATTTTCTGTGGTGCTTTAAGTGGCTCAGAGCTGTAGTTTCACTCAGGAGAAGCATAACCTAACCTAAGGCTGCTTTTTCACCCTTATCTCTCTTAGTTGGAAAATTATGTATCAGGACACTGGTATATTTTTGCTATTGAATTTAGTCATATTTATACATATAGCCATTAAGTTTGTGGATTAGTATTCATCAGAGTTTAAACTTCACTTATTAAAATGCATGATAAAGATATCATAATGAGCTATCTGAAAAGATAATAAGGCAAATTCCAGGTGAACGTTTTGGCAAAGGTATTATATAAGAAATTAAAAAATATCTCCCACCGCCATTCCAGGTGAACATTTTTGAGAAGGTATTATATAACACATGGAAAAAAAAGCCCTCCCATCACCACTAGTTTCATCTCCAGTGCAGTATAGGATAAAAACCATTTTTCCCCATGTGATTTACAGATGTTCAGTTTCTATTATGCAACTGGAAGTCTAATTATTTTTTCACTATCTGACATAAGTTTCATGTTAAAGGAAAATGCATCTTTGAGGTAGTCTCGGGGTTAGAAACCAGTGTCATATTTATTACCTTTCTAATCCTATATTTCATGCATCAAGACACAACTCTGTTGAACAAAAGAACTTGTGTTGTTGAATGTGTGGTAAAGCAAGAAAAGGTAAGATCAAAAATGAGTTGTTGATGAATAAGTGAATTGTGCAAAAAAATATGGAATTGTGCAAAAAAAAAAGTTAAAAAACCAAAAAAACAAGAACTTTGAAATGATGTGGTCATACATTGAGATAATGAATAAGATTGAAGGGCTGGTTCTAGTCACAATGATAGCCTCTTTGTGTGATGCTCATGGTCACTCACATCTTAATCACCTCCTATGTGGATTATTTCAACATGCAATGCATGCGTGGTGCAGCTCTTCTTGGCCACTCAGATGCTGCAATTGTACAGAATGTGACAATATTACAGGTTTGAGAGTTTCCTCAGTATGCCTATGTTATACTTTAGAAGCTGCACTGGCTTCCAGCAGATTTCAGTGTGGAATTCATGACATATGTCTGACTTATTTGTGGACCACCTATCTCCAGTGGTAGGATTCAAATATGTGAACAACCGGTTCTCTGTGTGGATGCTGCTTCCGGAAGTCCATTCTAGGCTTGGGCAACAAAACATTAGCTACCGGTTCTGCCGAAGTGGTGTGAACTGGCTGAATCCCACCACTGCCTATCTCCTATTCATTCTTCCTACCCCACCAGATCCAACAGAGTTGTCATGCTCTGGCTTCCATCTGTTAAGCAATTTGATGGATTTTATGTATTTGATGGAACCAGGAAGCATTTCTTTTCTGTTGCGTTTCCTGCTGCCAGATCCTTGGGGCAGTCCACTATCTGCAGAATGCACAGCCAAGGCATCATTATAGCATCAACTGCAAGTGGTTATACAAATGATGAACTGGCACACTGCCATAATACAACTAATACAGCAATTGGATGAAGGTTTGCCTCCACCAGAAGCTGCTCTACAACTTGCTGCACAACTGATATTGTTTTACTCTCCTGGAAGTCTACTGGAAAAGTTTGGGAAGAACATTCCATCAGCATCTAGTTTTTGTAGTCCATTCAGATTAATTTTGAATTATGTGGCCATATAAATTAAAGAAATAAATATTAAAAAAATGCAAAACAAATGTGTGAAGGGACTGTGAATGGACTGAAAGGAAATGGAAGACTAAGGATAATTGATGGATCTTTAAAAAAGCCAGGTGAAAGATTAAAAAAGAGACAAAGTAGGAACCAGTAGATGGATATGGTAAAAGCAAGACTAGTTTGCAGTTTTAGAGAGTTAGAGAGGTGTACTGAATTCCGTTGAGGTAAACTAAGTGTACTTTGGTTCGCCTCATTTCATCTCATCTGCTTTCAATTTATTTTGCCCATTAGTTACCATGTTTTGCTATGCTTTGCATATTGTGGCTTACCATGAAAAGGTACAGCATAATCATGATATACTGTCTTCTCTTACCTTGTTCACTGCAATTTTGATTTTAGATACAGGCTAATCTCTTAAGCATTGATTTGAATATGCACTAATGTTTGCATTTATGAACATCTGCATTGTTTTGATACTTTGTTAAAATGATAAAAACTGCAAAGTGCTGTCTTGCTGCAAGCTCCTCACCTTTCAAATGTGTGTGCAATGTCATGATGCATGTAGGAAAGGGCAGGGCTTGTGCTGCAAGGTATGGCACTTTTTTTAATTGTTCTGTCCTCTTTGCCACCCACTCTGCAGATTCTGTGGCATCTATACTAATCATGATATTAATCATTAATTATGTGATAGGATATTATTCAACATACTGATAATTAGCATACAATTACTGTATTAATAATAAAATTAGTATATTTAATATAGTAACATGAAGACAAGAAGATATCCATCTGAGTTATCCCTGCAGTAACAAATGCTGGGTCTATGAGATAAGGAATTCCAAAGCCCCAAATGATTATTTCTCAACTGTCAAGTTATCTCTCTTCTCATATGAAAGCTCTGCCACATTTGAGATAAATCCTCTCTTCTCTGTGCATACTCAAAAGAGTCCCAACTTGTTATTTTTAGATATGTTTAGTTAATATTATAGAAACCCAGTTTGGTTAAGGCATCAAGCTAGATGCCAAGAAACTGTGAGTTCTAGTTGGTCCTTAGGCACAAAACCAGCTGGGTGACCTTGGGCCAATCCTATGAAGTACACAATAGTAAACCTCTTTTGAAATTTTACCAAGAAAACTATAGGGACTTGTCTGGGGAAAAAGAGAAAGACAAGGAGCCTGTGGTGGGGAGTTGTAGGTGAAGACAAGCTTTTATAATTAATTTGATGGCAGAAAAGGTTTGAAACCACAGCTATGTAAAGTGGCACTTTTCTCCAAAATTTTACCTGCTTAACATTTGATGTTATTATAGAAGATGCATCAGAAACAATGTTGGAAGATGGAATCATAGTTTTGCTTTTTATCATGAAAAATCAGGGGGGAAAAAACTCCCTGGCATAAAATGTGCTGAAACCAATGTCTTAAGCCAGCTAGCATTATCCCTTCTGAACAGTTTATTTTGTTCATGTTTGGTTCATCATATTATTTTAAATGGTGAAAGAGCTAGAATTGTTCTTATTTTGTCCATACAAATCACAAGGATTCACAAATCTTTGAGTTTAATTGCTAATTTGGAGCCTAAAACAAATCTGTTTTCCATTGGCCTTTTTTTAGCAACACATTCACAAGTTTATGGAATTGTGAAGTAATAATAGTGACATATTTTCTGGTTATAGAAATGAAAATAAATTTGTGTCTCATACATCAGCTCTCAGTTATATAAGACATAAGCTGCCAAAAGCTCATTATTAGAAATTTAAGACAGATCACTAGAAAATGAAAACCTGCTTCCACTCTTGAACATCCTTACATTTTCATTTTTTTCCTCCATTATAAGAATTTAAAAAATATCAAAGACAGGAAAGAAGACTGCATATGCACATATACAACAGCAGGCTTTTATATGTCACTAATTCTTTTTGCAATTCAAATATTAGCTGTTTGTTCAAAAGGCTGGCTTCAGCTAGAAGAAGCAACCACTTCCTGTAAAGCTGCCACTAGGGGTTAGCAATCACTTGTAAATTGCAAGATAGCAAGAAAACATAAATCACCCTGTCTAAGCACCAGAAAATGTCATCTGGTTTGCTATAGCCACTGAAAAGTATACCAGGCTTTGTTACGAGTGCTAAACTAAAAAAAAATGAAGGAAAGATGAAAAAGATTTGCTAACCATCTCTATAAAAATGATATGTGATTGGCCAACAAAAAAAAAAAAAGTTGCATACTGTAGTTCTCAGATCTTTCAGAGCAATGGCCTGGGCTCTCTGCTAATTTTGTCACTCTGAAGTTCTCATGATTGAGAAGTCTGGTTAGGGTAATGGTTAAAGTAAGTCCAGATCCAATTCCTAGCAGATCATGAAATTCAGTTATCAGCTCTTATTTTGCCACTAGTAAGCAAATAGTTTCTGAAGTTTGGGATGGCATCTTAATTTCTGAACAATGTATGCTGACTCAAATATATACACTCTCAACAATCATTCAGATCCATATACTAGTTGTAAATATGTCACAATAATTTATTTCCAAAGAAACAAATCCTTCAAGCTGACCTACTGATTCTGAATAACAATGCTTCAGTCATTGGGGTAATTCTCAAGGAAGATGAAGTAACATACAAGTTCTTGGCTGTTACAGATGGCAAGAGATTCAAAGAGTAAACAACATATACATGGGTAATCTTGTTATAAAAGTTATAACAAAGTTTGCAAAGTTTGAAATAAGGCTAAGTTAAATAGATTGGTCTTTTTTCATACCGTAATTGGATATACTTTCTGGAGCACATTAAAGTAAGAGGAAGGATAAAGTTGGGCATACCTTAGGACATATAATTAACTATGATCATTAATGTGCTTGAACCAGAAAACATTATCCTTATTCTAAAAACCCAATAAACACTTGTTATAAAATGTATTACACTGAACAAACAGAAACACATACTGCTGATTAAATGTCTAAGTGTGTAAATCAGATTGATTTGGTTTTATTGATTTCAGCACATACCAAATCTAGTTTTATGTAGCATCAAATATCATAATTCCTGATTGGCTAAGATCACTATGGAATATGAAATGTCCTAATAAAATAGAAAATGAAAGCAGCAGTACACTGGGTTTATAGAGAAGGAGGAAAAGGAGAAAGAATGGACCAGCAAATGTATAGTTTCTTAAAATAAATATCAGAAAGATAATGAAAGTACTCCTTCTCAGCTCAAAGCCAGAAAGTTGATTAGGTATTTTTTCATGCAGAACATTTTTTCTGCACATGTGTGAAAGAGGAAAGAAAATAACTTCAAAGCCACTTACCACAAGTACTTGCTTAAATAACTTCACAAAATTAAATAGTAAATTATTAGAGGAAATATTTCAAGCACTTTTAAGTTGCTTGATTTTGAATTGTTTTGCTTTATTTTCTTTGCATTATTTAACTTCTTTTTCATGTCTACAGCTGTGTCCAAAATTGTTTCTTAACTTGATCCCATGCACATTACTGGACATTGATGAAAATTACTTTAAACTAATGAGCTCAGGAGAAGGATGTGAATCCTTTTTTGCATTTATTTATACTTGATAGATAAATCATTCTTTCCTTGGGACATTGTTTCAACCCCATGAGAAAATCTTATGACCAGGCATTGTAACAGGAGTTTTAAAAGCAAGGAGAACACTTTCGTAGCCCAGGAAATCAAAAAATATGATTCAATGCACAGAATCCACAGTTTTAAAGATTTCAGTTTTCAAAAATTGAATGAAATCACTCCTTCCTTCTATAGCATTGGCTCAGTGAAATATTTCAATAGTAATAATTTTACACACACACACATACACACACACACAAATACACACTCCACACACACATAGACAGTAATTAGGGTTATTGCACCATGCTACTCAGTGGAAAAAGACACTGAGCTGCCCATCATCACACTCCTCTCAAAAAACTTTTAGTTGAGCTCCCCCCCCCCTTTTAAGGAAGACAAGAAGCAACAAAATGTGGGAAGATGTAATGTTAAGTGGCAATGACCTTGAGGGATGAGGGGAGAAGATAGTGCCTAGGATGATCAGATAAAAGGGAGGAGAGGAGCCCACAGCTGAATAATGGGCAGAAAAAGAAACTTAGAAAAAAATCCACTTTTACCACTTGTCAGGTGGTAAAAATATGTCAAGAAATTGATACTTGCAAAATTAGGTTGATATAGCCTTTCAATAAAGAAGAATTAGTTCACCTTGTTGTGTTTCCTGTCTGGTCTACTTGGGAGGCTGGCACATGGAGTCAAACTCCTCACATTCTTTTTTTATGTATGCCTCTTTGAGAAATATTGAGTCTCAAGGACAAAGATTGAAAATCTTAATTCACATTGAGAACAAACCTGTACTGCTAACTGTCTTTAGCACTGAACATTGATACAATGGATTGTTTGCTACTTTCTTTCTTGGCAACTTAGGGAGAAAGCACAGACCCAGTAAGATCAAAATGTGTCATTAAGAATAAAAGGAGATTAATAGAATCCTGTCATTTTTAGAAATGTAAGAAAAATCTGGAAAAAGAATACAATTTGCTCCCACTTTGTGGACTTCACTCTTCTAACAATATTAAATATGGTCCTTGACCAACAAAACATTGAAAAAATCTTTATAATATAAAGGGCATGATCTCATTGTTTGGAGAATAAACTTTGTTCATATTCTCAACTTTTGTGGGAGTTATGTTTGTGGCAGACTTGTAATGTAGTTACTATTCTTTACTCTTTCTACGATCAGTTGTCTCCATATTTTCCAAGATCACATCTTGGTATTTTTGATCTGGAGAGAAAACAAATGAAACCAGAATTTCGGTAGACAAGCTTTCTCCAGATTTTTAAGATTAAGTTTAGGAAATATACTATATCTTGTAGTGAGGAGGACTTTGTGCATAAAACTGTGGACATTTGACTTACAGATATCATATCCTGGTTGCAAAATCTGGATTTTATTAAATGGCACAAATTGTATTTATTTTCTATTTATTAAATTTATTTGCTGCCCATTTCCTGCAAAATATAATAAATTGATAATTTTTACAGACATTTAGCAGATGTCCAGACCTATGCATTCTGTATTTGATAGGTTTTTATTGACTTCTATGGCAGCAGCAATATTAAGCTATCACAAGATAAAGTTCAAAACTTTAATGCTATAGAGCAGGGGTGTCAAACTGCCGGGCCCATGGGCCAGATGTGTCATGCCAAAACTACACCCACCACAGCTCTGGCAATGGGGAAAAAATTGTGATATGTCATGACACGTCATGTAGTTTGACACCCCTGCTATAGAGACTTAAGACTGATCCCATTCTCTTACGCTTTCTATGCACTGAAAATGAAATGATATGACACATTCCCCCATACCACTTTATATTTCTTTTCTGTGGAATGAAAGTGTTTTCTGAAAGACATGACCTCATTTCCAATTTAAGCTGCATTTACAGTAATAATATACTTAATTTAAACAAATGTAAAATGTGGGGCTATAAAACTCGTGGCTGCTTTTGAGAACCTTTTATTTATTTCATGTTCATGATGCCCTTGAAAACATTTGTTTGTATAGGAAAGTATGCTGATGTGGTTACTTGAATCTCATTTTCATAAAGATATTTTATCAGTAAATGTATTGCTGTTTTCCTTCAGAATCAACAGACACCATTTTTGTTTCTCTTAAACAAATTCAAGGCAATTCATTTTTGAGAACGTTTCATATACCTTCTTTTGCTTTGACACAAGCCAACATAAATAAAGCTACAAAAAATGTCTCTATCCCCCATCTTTAATAGTATCAAACTCTGCCTGCTTAACTTCACTCTTATTGGTCATTTTGGCAGAATCCAATATAGCAATAGCAATAGTACTTAAACTTATACACCACTTCACAATGCTTTACAGCCCTCTTTAAGCTGTTTACAGAGTCAGCATATTGCCCCCAACAATCTGGGTCCTCATTTTACTGACCTTGGAACTGCCAAACTGCCGGCAGCTAGAAATCAGCACAATTAACCTGCAATACTGCATTCTAACCACAGCACCATCATGGCTCTTATATACTGTATTTTCCCCCAAATAAGACCGGGTCTTATTATTTTTTTGTCTCCAAAAGAGGCACCAAGTCTTATTTTTGGGGTAGGCCTTACCTCATCTCTTGCACCGACAGCCCCACCCAGCCGGCCCACTTCTTCTGGGGCCGAAGTTCTGTAGCTGCATTCGGACCTGCATTTCTCAGTCACAGGGCTTTCTGGAAGGCCTAAGCAGCCAAGTAGTGATGGGTTCAATCCATAGCTTGGTGCTCAGCTGCTGAGGTTCTTGGCTGCACAGGCCTTCTGGAAAGCCCTGTGACTTAGAAATGCAAGCCTAGCTGCAGAAGAGGCCTCAGAAGAAGAAGTGGTCCAGCAAGGAGAGTTCTGGCTGCAAGGTAAGTGGGTGCGGGTGAGTGGGGCAGCTCCATATCCCCAAGCCCGCCCTAGCTTGATTTTTAGGTGTGTGCCTCACCCCAAAACTAGGGCTTATTTTTGGGATAGGTCTTATATTAGGTCCACCCCCCCCCAAAATCAAGCTAGGGCTTATTGTTGGTGTAGGCCTTACTTTTGGGAAAACATGGTAGGAATACTATCCCAAATATTTTGGGACTAAACAAGAAGTCATGAGGTATGAATGAGCTTCATACTCCTGTATCTACTATATCTATTTGGAAGAAGCCAGGGACACTGATTAAGATTCATATGTGAAAGCAGAAAATTTTTAATACAGGATCCAGAATTACATAAATAATTTCATTTGCTACCTCCTGTAGTTTTTATCTTTTCTTAAGTATTAGTTTTGTTCCTGAAAATGCTGATATTTCAGATGATATAACAGCAGAAAACATTATTTGTTTCAAAGTTCTGATGTCAGTTGCAACATCTGTTAGTATGTTCTGGAATTATCTTATTCTGAAATTCCCAAAATTTGCAATATAAACTTATCTATATGCCCCAAGTTCAGCCATTTCTTTCCCTTTGTGTCATTTTGATATTAGGCCCAAGAGATTTTTTTCCCCATGGCAACCCTACATAGCTGCCTCCTTTTGTGATTAAAGACAGTCAGCTTTTACTTCAAGAGGTTTCAACTTCATATTCTTTGGGGTCTCTCTTAGTCATTCCATTGCAGATTCCTTTTCTATCTTACTTATGGATTATCTTGGATATTTTTTTGATCAAAATGATACAATGACAATCTTTAAGGACAAACAAATAAATGAATGAATGCAATATTCTAGTTTGGAATATTCCTTTAGTAAGGAAAAACAGTCAAGCAAATGAAAAATCAGCAACTGCAGTGGAGCAGAGGCTAATTAAGCTTCCATTAAAAAAAATAGAGGAATTTTATCTGACTTAGGCTTTCTGTAATTATGAATGGTTTACGCATCTCTGAGTCATGAAAAAGAAAAGAAAGCAAATATATTCTTTTTTTTTTCTGTTGCCTAGAAGAAAATTCAGTAAATAAGAACTGGGTATGATCAATTATTTAAACATTAGTGAAGAAGGCAATAAACTGTGAACTTTCTGCCACCTTTGGTAAGAATTTGGGCCATGTTTATACCCAAGATTCAGTTTTGTCCCTTCTAAACTGCCTTTGTGTTCTTTGCACTGCAGCCATTTATTTTTTTAATTCCATAACTACACATGTTAAATTATGAAAACAAAATACTAGGCAATCTTTTCTGCTAGTAAAATTACTTGTATGCCATAGCATTCACTGCAATTCTAGAATAGTGTTATGTTACTGGAAAAAATACAGAAATGTGCAATCAAAATGATCAATCAATTCCCCTGTTATAATAATAAAAAAAATATCCAGCTTAGAATAAAAGAATACAAGGGAGGAGAATATATAGTGAGCATTACAAACATACAGTATATATTAAGCATTATATACATACATATCTTAGCTCCAGAAACACTGACTTTCCATCTTTTATCCTAAAGACCACTAAGCATTAAGGTTTAGTGAAGATTTTTAGGTTCCTTTGAGTCATTGTTAACTACTGGTGACTGACTATCTGGACAAATCCTAGGAGTTTCCTTGGCCAAATGTTGGAACTAGTTTGCTATTTAAAGACTGAGATAGAGTGACTGCCCAAGACAACCCAGCTAACTTTGTTCCTAAGATCACAGGTCACCTAGAACTCAGAGTTTCCCCTTTTGTAGTCTGGTGCCATTGCACCACTGCACCAAACTGGCTGTCTTTTAAGCATAATAAGGTATACAGACAAACAACAATTATCTTTCAGATATTTATCACACCTAACTATGACATGAGGAACATAGCTAACTGGCTTTAGAGGACATGGTTTCATGATGATTTCAATTCATCCTCAGTCTACTCAGTCTCATCTTTGTTGTCAGTCTATAAGAATATCTTATAATTGTTCTTAGCTGTTCTGCTTTTAAAGTAGAGTCTTTCCTGTTCTCCTGATACTTATATTTCCATACAAATTTTCTAAAGTGTCTCATTCATTATATTGGTGAAAATCCAATCAGGCCAGGGACTGGAATCTGCTAAACGTCTTGGTCATTTTGGGCTGCTGTACATGCACACCCTCCCATCTGGTCTCTGCCTTCTGTGGCCAGGTTGCCAAAGAAATTGCCCACCTGATTTCAATATAAGTGACTGCCTACATATTGCCTACTGCAAAGTACCAATCAGGCATTGTGCAACCTTTCTGTATAAGTGGCTCTGGCATTCTTCTTAACGAATATCACACTTCAGTTCAATTGAGACCTCTCTGCAGAAAATGCTAGTCCTGTTATTAAAATCTACTGATATCTGCACAGAGGTTTAAATTAAATTGGGAGGGGGAGAGAGAGAGTGGGATTCTCTTAATTGTGTAGACTAGTTCTGTCCCCAATGAATATATTAGATATGTTCTTTTTTACTGTTTCTGCTAGCAAACGTTTTGTGTACTATTATTTGTGGGAATGTGGGACTATTTCACTTATTCTAATTCTATTTTGGGCACCCAATGGGATATTCCCAAGTGTTTCTAGCTAGGGCCATATGTTGGGATATTTGCCAGTCTATCATATAATTCTTCTAGCTCTAGACCAGGGGTGTCAAACTGCCGCGGGCCG
>NW_015389961.1:21024-24998 GCF_001527695.2 Protobothrops mucrosquamatus
CTGGCATGTCTTCGCTGTTCTATCTCTTTATATTAATGGTCAATCTGATTTCTATGTACTCCATCTATTGATATTCATATACTGTGTAAAGGTATCATTTTCATTTTTGAAAACAGTGCTAGCAATGAAGACCTCAATGGGTTTGCCAAAACTGGCAAGTTATTAGCCTGCTTCATATCCTAGGATATTTAATCCTCAATATTTTTCTCAAAATTTTCAATTTTGGCATTTCCAATTTTGGCACAACTGGCATATCTTTACATATTCTGCTATTTCCAATTGAATCTGATCATAATCAACCTCTTCTTTTTCTTCAATACTGGTTAGAGCATAAACTGAGATGATCATCGTATTAAAGGGCTATTCATTTATATAATTTAATTTATATAATTTAATTATTGATTGCATGTACTGAGGGCCACAGGTCATGGATTTTGGGATATTGTTATACTTGTTGACTAACATAGTTATTTTAGATTTTAATTTGATTTATTTTTCTCTCTTTTAAAATGGTGATAAGGGTTTGTCAAACCATTTCAGTCTGGAATGTAGAAAACCTTTTATCCTATTGCTGTATGGATTGATTGATAGCTTCTAACATTTCTAAACTTAAAAGATAAATTATAGGAAGGGATGCCTGAAGAATGTCTCCTGATAAGAGAAAGCTTGTTAGCGCTAATTGGCATCTGGTCTGTCCTTTTGTGAACTCCAAACAACCCTTTTTCCTTATTAACATCTTAAAATATACGCCCCTCCTGTCACCAGATTTCTTTTTAATGAACATGTGTGGAATTATGGGATGTAAAAGTGTAATATGTTTTATTATGTCTATGCAAAGGGGAAGTTACTTTTGTCCTGTCCAATCACCTTTTCTCTTGCATTTTCTTTGATGTCTTAACTATAAAAGGGAATGTATTATGGGTCTCGAGGTTACCTCTTTGAATGAGAGAAATACCTTTATCAAAATATTCTGATTAAATTGTAATTAAATGATCTTCCTGTCTCAGCCTGTCTCACTGGAAAATATGCATGCTGAGGCACAAGTCTAAAAAGCCATATTTGGCCTTCAGTACCCAGGTATTATTCTGAGGACACCTTTCTTAACTGTGAAAACAATACCATTCTTTCTTCATTTTTCATATCCTGAAGAATAAATGGTGTGATCTTCTAGTTGAAACACCTCAATCTGCTGATGATCAAGATTTCACTGTAATGAGCATGTTCATGCTTCTTACATTCCATGTTTGCATGTAATTCTGTTTTTGCAGCATTGGATTTTATTTTTCTCCATCGCAACATTAGCAACTAGATGTTAACCACTTTAATCTAGCCATATCATAAGCACCATTAGTCTAGATCCTTAGTTCTTCCTCAATAGCATGTTGAATGCCATCAAACCTGAATGACCCATCATTATTATAGTGCTACAACTGGGGTGTCAAACTCAATCGTGTCATATGACTTATCGTAACATATCACAACATTTTTTTGCCTTTGTGGAGTTGGGGTGGGCATGGCCTGCGCATGATGCATCCGGCCCGCTGACTGCCAGTTTGACACCACTGTGCTAGAGAATATCATTTTATATTTTCTGTCCACTTGGTATTCTGGGTGAAATACAGGTGTTTTTCTATGGTATTTCTTCCACAATATCTGTTTGCCTTTGTTGTCATCACTAAATTAATAAGCTGTCTACATCATCTTCCTGTATTACTACTGCCTAATATAAATGCCTGCTTGCTTTAGCTGGGGAGCTGAGATGATCTTTATGGCTTCAGCAACACCACTGGAAGTATATATTGTTGGTATATACTCCTGTACAACTTTTGAAAATTTTTATTTGAAGGATTGAATAGACCCAAATTAATAATTCCTGATAAAATTATTTCATTGTTAAGTATGATATTTATGTTTTACATGTCTTAATATCTGGACGAGTTGATTTTCCAAGATTGCATTTTCTAATTCTCTGTTCATGTAATGCTAACCATTCTATTTTTAGATGCCATATAAAACTGAATTGTTGGATTCACTTCAAGAACTGCATCTCTTAAGAATCCTAATATTTTAGATATTGCTGAGATGCAGAAGCATCTGATGACAGTTTTTCCCCTTCCCCCAGCTGTGTTTCAGGTTTTCAGTGTTATGGGTAAATCATATTGACACATAATCTCTCAGTCTACATTATAAACTCACCTATTTAAGATATTTGATAGTCCAGGTTTTTCATACATACTATTTTCACATTTAATTTATTGTACAGTATCCATTTTTGTACAATTCTGGATCAAAACATAAGTAGAAATTATTAAAAAACCAAATATCTCTAGCAGCATTCAGAGCTGAAATGAAGATCTCTATTTACTATTCTTTGACATAATCCTGTTATACTGTGTTCATAAAACATACCAAGATTTCAAAGAGGTCACGTAGTTACTCTCTTAAATAGTGCCAAAGAGGGCAATACTAGAGTTCTCCTAAAGACCATAGATGTTAATATAATAGTCCAAAAGTAAAACTGTAAATCTGGTTGGTTAAAGCTCAGTTAGATCGAATACATTTGATGGGTTTTGAATTCTTCTTAACATTTTTTATGTATTTATCCATGTGTGCGAAATATATAACATGAAAGGATTCCTCTTGTAGTAGAAAAGATTTTTCTTGATAGTCCTTATAAACTCCCTCCTGCTTTACTCTGCACTCTTTTTTCACTCATCAACCTGTCAGCTGGGCTATTTTTGGACATGGGATTACTGATTTAGAATACTGGAAGATTCTTGTTCAGAGATTTTTGGAGTAACAATTTACTAGCATGGAACAGCTCCATGCTGATTACCTGTCACTCAAACAACTTCAAAGTCCCATTCCAGGTAGCTGTCAACAGAAAAACAGGAGGAATCCAAGTTAATGCCTGTGGTCTGCTTGCTACAACAGAGTACTTTCTTTCTTCTTCATGCTTCCTGTGATAAAATAATTTAAAGTTTAAAGCCTTATTTGGAGTATTTAACTTCCTTAACAAATGTTAGTAGTTTTTTTCCATCTTAAACATCTATCCCTAGATGCTCCTATTTGGCCTGAAGTCAGACTCAAGGAACCAAGAATGACACAAGGAGTTACATAACAGAATAACAGAGTTAGAAGGGACCTTGGCAGTCTTCTAGTCCAATCCCCTGTACAAGCAGGAGACCCTATACCATTCAAGACAAGTGGCTGCCCAGTCTCTTCTTAAAAGCCTCCAGTGATGGAGCACCCACAACTTCTGAAGGCAAGTCGTTCCACTGGTTAATTCTTCTCACTGGCAGGAAATTTTTCCTTAGTTCTAGGTTGCTTCTCTTCTTGATTAGCTTCCATACATTGTTTCTTATCTTGTCTTCTAGTGATTTAGAAAACAAATTGACCCTCTCGTCTTTGTGGCAGCCCCTCAAATATTGGAACACAACTATCATGTCACTCCTAGTCCTTTTCACAATAGTTTCTGTCTATATGTTGTTTGCATATAGACAGAAATCTTGCCAGACTAAATCAATTATCTGCATAAGTAGCTAATATACTGTGTGAATTGCTAGGGGGAAATATGCCTTTGCCCTCTTACTGCACCCAAAAGATTCCAAGCTACATTGTCTCTTTGCTCTCTGTAAAAGAGCCCACCACTTCCTGTGACTCTTCAGTAATTCCACCATATCTGATTTTATTCACACATGGACATTTTACCAACCTTAGATGGTGGGGGAATCAGGACAAATAAAATAATGTTATATGTATGAGGGCAATTCGGTAATAATAATAATAATAGTAAAGTTGGAAGGGACCTTGAAGGTCATCTAGTCCAACCCCCTGCTCAGGCAGGAAACCCTATACCATTTCGGACAAATGGCTGTCCAGTCTCTTCTTAAAAACTTCCAGTGTTGGAGCATTCACCGCTTCTGGAGGCAAGTTGTTCCACTGGTTAATTGTTCTCACTGTCAGGAAGTTTC